>NC_091329.1:21452824-21490324 GCF_038502225.1 Cherax quadricarinatus
TATTTATATATATATATATATATATATATATATATATATATATATATATATTATATATATATATATATATATATATATATATATATATATATATATATATATATATATATATATATATATATATATATATATATATGCAAGACAAAGCACAGGAGGGTGCGTCATCAGGAGATATGCAATGTTGCAAGGTTGCAACTGAAGGAGTGAGGGGAAGTATGTTCTTAGAATATCGCAGAGTGGGCCTGTCGCCTCCTCTGGCTCTCTTAGAATGTGGCCAGCGGTCAGCGTCACACCCACCACTGCCACCATCCCTCGTCTCCCCCATGTAGGGAAAGGTTTTGATGTCAAGAATTATGAAATTAGAAGGTATAATAGTTCACCCTAGGTTTTTTCTAACCATTTAGAACAGGCCTTGTGACGTGAGAAAATACGTTCCTCAGGGGATATTAAGTAAGTAAGTAAGTTTATTCAGTTATACACAAATACAGTTACATAGAATTATCATACATAGCAGCATATGTGTAGAGAACCTAGGATAACCCAAAAAAGTCAGACAGAGTGACTTATTTCCATTGGGGTCCTTTTACCTTATTATTATAATATAAAGGTTATAATATTTTCTTATTATTCTACAATGAAGATAACATCTTATTATCATACTAAAAAGACTATCTACTACACCAAGGTCATTAAGACTATCTACAATACGAGGGTCATTATTAGGAATAAGGTAAAATTTACACGTATGTTAGCTAAAAAATAGAAAATCATTCCCCTCCCTTTCTGTAGCTACATTCATCAGACACCTTTTGGCACTCTTCTTGAACTGGTTCATGCTATGACTGGCTTTGACATGTGCGGGTAGTCTGTTCCATTCCTTTATTGCTGTACAATAAAAGGTGTTTGAAGCCTGGCCAATGACTGTGGGTACTACAAAGTTGTGCTCTCTTCCCCTAGTACTATGATTGCTTTGGTTCCCAACCTTGACAAAATTGACAGCAAGATATTCTGGACATTGTTTGCGAGCAATTTTATAAACATGATTTAGCTTCAGTTGTTTTACTCTGTCTTCAACATTCAGCATATCCAACTGCTGTAATTCATCCTGGCCTACATGTTCTCTTGGTCCCAGCCCCAGGATGAATCTTACGATTTTGTTCTGGGTGATTTGCAGTCTATCTTTCAGTTTTTTTTGTCAAGGCAGAGTACCAAGAAGAGCAAGCGTAATCCATATGGCATTGTATAAGGGCTAGACATAGGGTCCTGCGAGCCTCAGTAGGTAGACACTGTGCTTGTCTATACAGGAACTTCAGTCTGGCATTCGCTTTCTTTACTACACTGTTCCCTATCAATTCCACTGACATGCATGGGTCAAAGGGGATTCCCAAATATTTTACGGATGAAACCAAAGTGATGGGCTCCCCATTACATTGAACATTAAAATTATTTACCCTTCTCAGTTTATGTTTCGTGCCAAAGAGAATGGCTTCAGTTTTCCCTAGGTGTAATGATAGTTCGTTGTCTACTAACCATTTGCTGCAGGACTCCAGTTCCAATGTTAAAACATTAGCAATATCTTGTGGATTATGTGGATTATTATGTGGATTATTATGTGGATTATTGTGGATATATGTGGATTGCTATTATTCTGTGTAACCTATTTAATTAATAAAAGAAAAGAAATGAATGTGCTCTTTGACCATTTAAATGTCCTGTACCCGAATGTTCTCAGGGGTTCTGAGACATATCCTTTATATTGTCTACTATTCTCCATCGATACCATGCCTCTCCCTTCTAGGGTAGGGTAGGTGCCTGAGCCCGAGCCTTTAGCTCATAAGACTGTCATTCCCATTAGCCCCCTTGTGGCGGGGATGGCAGACCAGAGAGGCCTAGCTTGTGGCTAGGCCTGGGGACAGTTGGTCCCAAAGATGAGGAGGTATTTGTGCCTCCTCCCATGGGAGACTTAGGTCTCAGACACTCCCTAAAGAGGGAGCCAAGGCCGGGCCACCACTTGGAAAAGGCCCGGGCCGGGAGAATACCGGCTAATCTTTAATAATAATAATAAACTACTATTCTCTTCAATTTCCATTTTTATACCTTACTTGGGATTCTTCTATACCATTCCAGTAATATTTCTATGGTTCAGATTTCTACTTCTAATTCCTTTAACCCAATACTTATGTAATCAGGTAATCTTGTCAATGTATGGTGCAATCACAGCTAAGCGTGTTATATAATCATACATCAACTGGCGTAGCATGGTGTTTTGGTGCGTAGACAACCGGTGGAGCGTCACCAATCCATCATGAGATCATCTGGCATAATGAGCAATCCTGTGATTTTGTGTAGCATTGTCTATTTTTTATTTATTTATTAATTTGAACATGATACAGAGAAGTACAAAGGAATACAGTTATTAAAGTACAACATGCCAAAGCCCCTTGTATGCAGAGCATTATGGGCAGGTTGTTTAAGGTTGTGTACAACAGACTCTACAAGATAGCTATCGAGCTTGTATAACCCAAAATTTGATTTATATACGGTATAGAAGGCAAATCCTGTGTCATAA
Source organism: Cherax quadricarinatus (assembly GCF_038502225.1). NCBI lineage: Eukaryota > Metazoa > Arthropoda > Malacostraca > Decapoda > Parastacidae > Cherax > Cherax quadricarinatus. Next base: position 21,455,394 of record NC_091329.1, read on the forward strand.
ACCTACTGAAGTAAGAAATCAGAGGGAGAGGTGGGTTGATTGCATTTTCTTGGACTGCAAGAAGGCCTTCGATACAGTTCCTCACAAGAGATTAGTACAGAAGCTAGAGGATCAGGCACATATAACAGAAAGGGCACTGCAATGGATCAGAGAATACCTGAGAAGGAGGCAACAGCGAGTCATGGTCCGTGATGAGGTATCACAGTGGGCGCCTGTGACGAGCGGGGTCCCACAGGGGTCAGTCCTGGGACCAGTGCTATTCTTGGTATATGTGAACGATATGACGGTAGGGATAAACTCAGAAGTGTCCCAGTTTGCATGTGATGTGAAGTTAATGAGGAAAAGTAAATCAGATGCGGACCAGACAGATCTACAAAGAGACCTTGACAGGCTGGATGCGTGGTCCAGCAACTGGCTCCTAGAATTTAACCCCGCCAAATGCAAAGTCATGAAGATCGGAGAAGGGCAAAAAAGACCGCAGACAGAGTATAGGCTAGGAGGCCAAAGACCGCAAACCTCACTCAAGGAGAAAGATCTAGAAGTGAGTATAATACCGAGTACATCGCCAGAAGCACACATTAACCAGATAACTGTTGCGGCATATGGGCACCTTGCAAACCTGAGATTAGCGTTCCGGTACCTCAGTAAGGAATCGTTCAAGACTTTATACACTGTGTACGTCAGGCCCATACTGGAGTACGCAACACCAGTTTGGAACCCACACCTGGTTAAACACGTCAAAAAATTAGAGAAAGTGCAAAGATTTGCAACAAGGCTTGTTCCAGAGCTGAGGGGAATGTCCTATGAAGAAAGGTTCAGGGAAATCGGTCTGAAGACACTTGAGGACAATAGGGTCAGGAGAGACATGATAACGACATATAAAATACTGCGTGGAATAGACAAGGCGGACAGAAACAAGATGTTCCAGAGATGAGACACAGAAACAAGGGGGGTCACAATTGGAAGCTGAAGACTCAGGTGAGTCGAAGGGATGTTAAGAAATATTTCTTCAGCCACAGAGTTGTTAGGAAGTAGAATAGTCTGGCAAGTGATGTAGTGGAGGCAGGAACCATGCACAGTTTTAAGACGAGGTATGATAAAGCTCATGGAGCAGGGAGAGGGAGGACCTAGTAGCAATCATTAAAGAGGCGGGGCCAGGAGCTGAGTCTCGACCCGTGCACCCACAATTAGGTGAGTACAATTAGGTGAGTACACACACACACATACACACCTCAGCCAGGGAAGGGATGAAGGAAGAAACGCTCCAATGGAAAGAACCAAAACACCTCAGAGGACGCAATGGGAGACACAGAGGGAGGACGAAAGGGCAAGATCAGTGTTTGTCTACAGGCTCCAGGAAGTTGAAGGGGAAACCAAAGATGAAAGAAAACAGGAGAAGAAAAAAGTGATTGTAGGTATCATGAAAGCAATAGGAGACAGCGACATGACCCAAGTGGCAAATTTTCGGAGAATTGGGTGGTTTGCAAGATGACAGAAATGGCCTCTCAAAGTAATTTTCAAGGCAGAATCAACTCGAACCATGATCCTACAGGAGAAAGCACGACTGAGAGACAAACAAGAGTACCAGAGTTTGTAACTCTAACTTGGTTAAAGATAGCGTTCCACTAATGCCCTGTCCTGACTATTTATGTTGGGCTATTCTGGTTTCGAGGATTGTACCTGTTTGACCTATATATGAGAGAGGACACTGAGTACATGTTGCCTTGTAAACCCCACCAACTTTGAACATCACAATGGTATACAATACCGACAGGGTGTGTTTTTAATCAGTCTTTATTTCACTGTCCCCGTGTTTTTGAAAGCAAGGCTTATATTGATCTTTTTTAATGCCTCATTTTTAATGCCTTCTGTAGCAATGCTACAGAAAATCACAGGATTGCTCATTATGCCAGGTGGTCTCATGATGGATTGGTGATGCTCCACCGGTTGTCTACGCACCAAAACACCATGCTACGCCAGTTGATGTATGGTTATATAACACGTTTAGCTGTGATTGCACCATACATTGACAAAATTACCTGATTACATAGGTAGTGGGTTAAAGGACATTAGTAGTAGAAATCTGGATCATAGAAATATTACTGGAATGGTATAGAAGAATCCCAAGTAAGGTATAAAAATCGAAATTGAAGAGAATAGTAGACAATATAAAGGATATGTCTCAGAATCCCTGAGAACATTCGGGTACAGCACATTTAAATGGACAAAGAGCACATTCATTTCTTTTCTTTTATTAATTAAATAGGTTACACAGAATAATAGCAATCCATATATATAATATCCCCTGAGAAACGTATATTCTCTCGTTACAGGACCTGTTCTAAATGGTTAGAAAAAACCTTGGGCGAATTATTATACCTTCAAATTTCATATTTCTTGACTTCTAAAAGCCATTTTACCCTACATGGGGGAGATGAGGGATGGTGGCAGTGGTGGGTGTGACGCTGACCGCTGGCCACATTCTAAGAGAGCCAGGAGGCGACAGGCCCACTCTGCGATATTCTGAGAAAATACTACCCCTCACTCCTTCAGTTGCAACCTTGCATAGCTACTGATGACGCACTGAGAAGTGCGAAAGCACTTGAGCTAAAGATTTCCACCCCCCTGTGGCTTGTCTTGCATAGTTAAGATCGCCTGCCTGCGATTGTTTGCATATATATATATATATATATATATATATATATATATATATATATATATATATATATATATATATATACATGAGAGGCAATAATATTAGCGATAAAAAAAATGTCTCTGAGTGCCACACCTGTGGATGCAACAAAATTTATATAAAATATGCGATTTTTATTAAACCATGATCATTAAAAAATGTTGTCATCCCGTACATCATAAAATCAACATGTATATTCGTTAAGTTATTAAAGAGTGAAACTCGAAGACGATATTACATAATAAAATTGCGCCTTACTAAAGCAGATAAATAAATGCAATAGTAATTACGAAAGAAAATTATTACCAAGATAAAATGAATAATCTCTTAGATGATACTGAAACCTGTTGTAAACTTAGAAAGAATCCCTTAGAAACCATTAACAGAAATTTCAATAAAACTGTCTCTCTCTCTCTCTTAGTGTCCCTAACGAGCTGATGTATGAGGTTTTCCAGTACCACCTCCAACATCTTTGCCCTCCATGTTTCTGGGCCCCACTGTGGTTCCATGTTTTCCCAGTCGATTTCTTAGTGTGACTGAAGTCACCAACAACCAGTAGCTTTGTTCTGCCTATATGGGCCCTTCTGGCCACTTCAGCCAGTGTGTCAACTATTGCTGTGTTACTCTCATCATATTCTTGTCTTAGCCTCCTGCTATTCTGTGGTGGGTGATACATCATTGCAATTACCACTTTGGGACCTACAGACTGAAGTGTTCCTATTATGTAATCTCTCCTTCTCCTCTGTCTTCTCTCTCCAGCTCCTCAAAATCCCATTGGCTTTTGATAAGCAGTGCCACTCCTCTACCCCCCCCCTTCTGTTCCCTCTGTCTTTCCTCAAGACCTGATATCCAGTTGGATAGATGGGATGTCATCATTCCTATAAGCTTGGTTTCTGTGAAAGCTATGATGTACGGTGATGCCTCTGTGATTCTTTCATGCCACTCCTCCCACTTATTCATTATTCTATCAGAACTGGTGTACCATACCTTCAGTTTCCTCTCCAGCACTGCGTTATGGGGAGTTTGTGGAGGTTGGAGGAGTAGGGGACCTCGCAGAATGCTGCGGGATTCTACTGCATAGTGTTGGGTGGGGGCTGTGAGTGTGGATTATGGTTTGTATTGGGATAGTGTGTTTGGCTGTGGGGTTTCGAAGGTGGTTCTGTGTGTGTTTGTGCTTCTTGTTCTGCCTGGCTCTGGCTGTCTTCTGCTGACTCTATCCTTGTCTCTCTTTCTAGCCCCAGTTCTCACATCTCCAGGCATGGGAATGCAGGATCAATTCCTGGCCAAGCCGCAGTTCTGTTAATGATTCAAAATCATTTGTTTTGTGATTTCATTAATATACATACTGCTCGTGAAGGCTGATACCCCAAACAGGACGAGATTCAAATTAGTCTCTAAAACTCCACGCTACGTATGTCCTTCCATCAGGTAAAACACGCTCAGTACTGCTCAGCGACTGGTGTTTAAGGATCGTTGTTCAAGTGGAACAAATATATGTCGTGTTGAATAGGTAAAAACTTGCAATTTTAGCTTAAACAGCAACACTCGTCTTGCCGAATAAGGCAAGCGAAAATTTGTATATGCAATAATTTCACAAAAAATAATTCTGAACCTAATAAAAATATATATTTCATTGTAAACTTATCTAAAATATATTTAGTTAGCTTAAGCTAAAATTAATTGCGCTTGCTATAATAAAGTCAGGTAAGCTTTCTAAGGTTCTTTTGGTACAAAATTACTATTTGTTTACATTAACATAGATGAAAAAATATATCTTTAAACGCATAAGAGAAAATTTTAGAAAGAACTTAATTTTAAATGAGTTCTTGCTAATTGACCAGTTTTACCTATTATTCAAGACATATATATAAACATATGTAGATATGAAATATAATTACAGATGTAGGGGATATCAACTATGTGGATCCGGGGCTCAAGACTGTTCAACAGCCTTCCACCAGCCATAAAGGGCATTACCAGTAGACCCCTGGTTGTCTTCAAGAGGGAGCTGGACAGAAACCTAAAGTTGGTGCCGCATCAGCCGGGCTGTGGTTCGTACGTTGGACTACGTGCGGCCAGCAGTAACAGCCTGGTTGATCAGACTCTGATCCACCGGGAGGCCTGGCCGTGGACCGGGCCGCGGGAGTGATGATCCCCAGAATACCCTCCAGTTAGACTCACTGAAAAGTCAAAGATCCACTTCTCGACAAGTGAAGTCTTCGCAGAGTAAAACTTTTCTCTGATATACGGACGCAACACATGTAAAAAATGGAACTTATGACAACGTTCATCTCTTATCTTTATCTCTTTTCCTTATATCTTCAACTTTTCTATATTTTCATTGCCTTTTCTGTCTTCTGCCTTTGGTGGATTCTGCCTTATGAGGGTTTCTTTGTCCCACAAGGGATTTTGTCTTACCCCCGTGGGCCAGTAGCTCTTCTGCAGTGCTCCTCTGTTCTTATAGACTACCTTCACTATCATTATTATTGCTGTTTCTTTGCTAATACTCTGCTCTACCCTTTCTTTACTACTATTTTCTTATTTCCACCTTTACCATTGCTTCACCACTTCTACTGCTACTGTATACAACAGGCCAAGTGTCTAATCGACATGTGCCTAGGACAAAATGGTAACTAACTACTACTCAATTAAATTTATATTTGTAACTGCTGTCTGCCTCTTATTGTTACTTCTACTAACTAGTGCCTCTCTCCTTCCCTCCCTCTATCTTTCAGTGTGTTAATTATGCCGACTCTCACTCACTTGCTACTTCTGCCTCTTTCTGTCTCCTCACTACTACTGCTGCTGCTGCTGCCGCTACTACAATACTCCAAGTCATACCACGGGTGGGGATAGAACCCCCGATCATAGTCATAAAACTCAAATATATTCTGGTTCCTTTTTCTTCTGGCTTCTGTGTGACTACTTAGTGGTCAAACTCGGAACAAAACGTGGTCAGTTTCATTCAGTTATGTGCGGGTTATTTGTGTATTGTTCCAGCCCCGGTATTGTGCCTCTTCATTCTTTTCTCTGATATTATCACCGTAACTGTTTGAGATATTTATAATTATTTTTTCTTCTGATAAAGTGTACTAACATTCAAAGTTTAAATCAATTTAGAAGAGGCAATTCCATGTAATCTCACAGAAAAAAATATCTCTATTTTTTCACTAAGTTAGCAGATTAGTACGCAGAAAGACAGTAGCAATTCAAACCTTCCTTTAACTACGATACACCAGCGTTGAGCTGTAAAGTCAGAACATTCGTTATTGTTTAATTCATGTTAAGCGCTAAACCCATGTGGGTCAGGCTAAAACGTTGTTTTAAAAATAGGTTAGATAAATACATGAGTGGGTGTGGGTGGGTGTGAGTTGGACCTGACTAGCTTGTGCTACTAGGTCTGATGCCGTGTTCCTTCCTTAAGTGGAAGTGACCTGCCTCGGTGGGTCATTGGGCTAATCCGGGGGAGGGGAGGACATGGACCTGCTTCGCATGGGTCAGTAGGCCTGCTGCAGCGTTCCTTATTTCTTATGTTCTTATGTAGACTTCATCCTCCGTCTGCTGAGCACCACAGCTTGGTACATACACTCACCTACCATGCCGGAGCTCATAGCTTAAACCTAAAGAACGATCGTTAAGTTATCATAGTGACATAGTTGCTTTATATTTAACTGACATCTGCAAAAACCAAACAATCCGAACCTTACCTTAAGATAACCAGTGTTGAAAGTTTCAACATGATCAGAATTTGTGTTCCCAAGTTTTTCACAAGGAAACTTTGGAGGAAAAAGAACCCAACAATCATTAGAGGTGTCCCATTTAGGGGGAGACCTAATAAATCTCTCTTACTCAAGAAGGAATATACAGCTGCGCTTCACAGTGCCAGCTATATAAACGACGTGTGACACTTATCTTGGACACAACCTGCAAGTGCTGTAGGTAGCAGACGCACTACAAGTTGCTCTCACCAACCCAAGAAAGTTGTATTTGCAGGAGCCATCACTAGACTTTGTACTCTCATCTTCCTGCTTGGTAACTCCTACAAGTAACATAATACCATTAAAACCATCATGAAGCATAATTCAACCTTCCTCTTCGTAAGTATTAACAAAACAACACATATGAGTAGTCTGAAATACATATGTACTAAATATTAATAGACGAAACCTCGTTTCTGATGATCAAAGCTTAATAATTTGAACACCTAACCAAAGGTAAACATATATATATATATATATATATATATATATATATATATATATATATATATATATATATATATATATATATATATATATATATATATATATATATATATGCAATAAGATCACAGTAAACAGGTGATTTCAAAATATGCAAAACAACCACTCTGAAAGAATAGAGAAATTCCAAGCGCTTTCGTGACTACTCACATTATCAAGGAACTATGAAAGTGAAGCATCCAAGGAAGCTATATAAGGGGTCGGCCAGCACCTCACTATCAGATCCCACAACGGTTAAACACGTGACGCGCGGCGAGCCAACTTAGATAGGTCCTTTGCAAATCTCACCCCCAAGCTATTTATTTGTCCAGTGTATTATTAAATTCTACCCAAATTCTATTAATTATAAATGGATCCAATTTATATAAACCAAAGGAAATATTCATATTATTGTCAAAACTGCTTTTTATGAAACAAGATTCAATTATATTCCTGTCGACCATGGACTTGCTTGATACTACTTTCTCAACTTTTTGAAAATCAATTGGATGGTTAAAATCTCTTACATGAATAAATAGAGCATTGGAATCTTGTCCAGTTCTAATGCTATATTTATGTTGTTTTAATCTTAGTTCGAGATTTTTACCAGTTTGACCGTAATAAACTTTATCGCAAATTTTACAAGGAATCTTATAGACACATCCATCAGCATTTTGGGGGGAATTCTTAATCAAAAGTTTTTTTACTGTATCAATATTTTTGAATACAACTTTAATATTAAAAGTCTTAAGAAGAGAAGGCATATCAACCAAGTTTTCATGGTAAGGGAGAACCAACGTATTTTTAGTTGAATAAGGCTGGTTGCCCTTTCAACTAATATATATATATATATATATATATATATATATATATATATATATATATATATATATATATATATATATATATATATATATAAATATATATATATATATATATATATATATATATATATATATATATATATATATATATATATATATATAAATATATATATATATATATATATATATATATATATATATATATATATATATATGTGTGTGTGTGTGTGTGTGTGTGTGTGTCGTGCCGAATAGGCAGAACTTGCGATCTTGGCTTAAAAAGCAACGCTCATCTTGCCATATAGGACAAGTGAAAATTTGTGTATGCAATAATTTTGACAAAATCATTCTGAACCTAACGAAAAAAATACATTTCACTGTGTTTGTTTAGTATTAAATTATTGTAAAGAAATCTAAAATATATTTAGTTGGGTTAGGCTAAAATAAATTACGCTTGTTATAATAAGGTTAGGTAAGTTTTCTAAGTTCCTTTAGGTGCAAAATTATAAATTTTTACATCAACATTAATGAAAAAAATATATCTTTAAACGTATAAGAGAAAATTTTAGAAAGGACTTAATTTTAAATGAGTTCTTGCTAATTGACCAGTTTTACATATTCGGCACGACATATATATATATATATATATATATATATATATATATATATATATATATATATATATATATATATATATATATATATATATATATATATATATATATATAATGTATATATATATATATATATATATATATATATATATATATATATATATATATATATATATATATATATATATATATCAATGTATATATATATATATGTCGTGCCGAATAGGCAGAACTTGCGATCTTGGCTTAAATAGCAACGTTCATCTTGCCATATAGGACAAGTGAAAATTTGTGTATGCAATAATTTCGCCAAAATCATTCTGAACCTAACGAAAAAAATATATTTCACTTTGTGTGTTTAGTATTAGATTATTGTAAACAAATCTAAAATATATTTAGTTGGGTTAGGCCAAAATAAATTGCGCTTGTTATAATAAGGTTAGGTAAGTTTTCTAAGTTCCTTTCGGTGCAAAATTATAAATTTTTACATCAACATTAATGGAAAAAATATATCTTTAAACGTATAAGAGAAAATTTTAGAGACGACTTAATTTTAAATGAGTTCTTGCTAATTGACCAGTTTTACATATTCTCACCGACACACACACACACACACACACACACACACACACATATCTATATATATATATATATATATATATATATATATATATATATATATATATATATATATATATATATATATATATATATATATATATATATGTATATATGGGTTCGAATCCTCGGCAAAGTCGCAATGCCATTATTGATTCAATGCTACTCGCTTATCGTTACAATAATATATATATATTTATTATGTCTTTCCAGATCAGTGTTGTGGTGCTCTCAGTACTGGTACATACTTGTATGTAAGTATGGTTCAGTTCCTATTATTTCACCTTCGGTTTAACTGACAATCTGTAGTATTTAACGTCTAGCTTTTTCTGTAACTTGATTTGTTAGGGAATTTTTAGTAGTATCGCTATATGATTCTCCAGCATTTCTGTTACATGATTCTCCAATAGTTCTGTTAAATGATTCACCAATGGGTGTATAACTCGACTCACCAGTTTCTGAAACATGATTCATAAGTTGTTCTGTAATATGAGCCACTGGTTGCATTGTTGCATGATTTATCAGCGGTTATGTTACGTGATTCATCTCTGAATATATACCACGATTCACCGGTGCTTCTGTAAAGTGGTTCCTACAAATACCTAGTTGCTGAACTTTTTCCTATTAATAGTACACCAACTTTGAAATTTGCAGCCACTCTAATGTGACGTTCTCAAGATATAAACGACAACCTTGGGGGAAGAAAAATGAAAAAAATATAAGGTATTTAAGAGTACCTCTTTGGGGATACCTAACCAGACTTGTGTCATTCCCTGCACACCGAGAAAGATACATTCCCTATCTCTTATCCCCATCCTCAGTACCTGAGAGTAAGCAGGAGGTACAGTACGTAGTTCAACCTTCAAACCCTCAACAAGAAGTGAATTCCCTCACTAGAAATAGGAACTAGAGCTCAACCCTTCCAAGAGGTTCAGGAGCTGAAGATAAACATCCTAAAGAGGCAGAGGAGCTTTAACTTAACAAATTTAAGAAGTCTAAGCATCCTCAAAACTTTCAGGAGCTGTATCTCGACACTTTTAGAGGGATCAGGAATTGTAATAATCTAAATCTTCCTTTCAGTAACAAATATTAGTTTTTTGGCACATCATCAGAAGCAGTGAAAATGTTATCACATGGATACCAATATTCCAATTGCCTTAAAAAATGTAAAATGGTAACTACACAGCTCAAGGCTAATCCAAACCTTCCACTAAGTAAGAAACACCAACTGTAAAATATTGAAGCCGATCAGAGAAGGAACTCTTTTGTCAATACATCAAAACTAATATCCCAATTTGTTTATTAAAATGTGCAAAATGAGAGTCGAACAGACCATTGACATTACCAACTTTCTTTTGAAAAAAAAAAAGGTACTGCATATATGAAGTCGATCGTCGATTAGAAAAGGTATTCTCAGCTTACCACACACACGCAAAAAAAAAAAAATTAAGTAAATTTATCATTTTGGCTCAAACGAACAATACTTCAAAAACAACTGATCCTTCATCTAAGATACACCTGTTTTGAAAGTGGGAAGCCAATCAGAAGAGATATTGTAAAGTACACTGCAGTCAGTGGTCATGTGAGGTCATCCTGTCCTAAGCTGTCTGGTCCAGTACGTTGCAGTCAGTGGCCAGTATGCTGTGGTCAGTGCTCACGTGAAGTTACTGTCCTTAGCTGTCTGGGGATTAGCGTTGGGTGTTGAGCACCATGGCTTGCTGTAGTGTTCTAGAATCTCAGATTAAAGTGTTAAAGAAGGAGGTTCTACTTCTTCAGGAGAAAAATAGGAGGCTGAAGCTTTGCCTAGATGGGCTTGGGAGTGTGAGATGGTTGGTACTGGTAAGAATGAAAAGGTTACCTGCAGTGAGGTGGAGAGTGTCGGCTGCTTTAAGTGGAAAGTGCTTCATGATTCAGGAAGATAAGGAAGGTTAATAGAGAAGATGTGAAGGTAGGAAATCTATTCTCCATTCTCAAGGATGAGTGAACTTTAGTGGTTAGTGAGGTTAAAGGTACCACTGACTCCAATGCTAATCAAGGTAAGACTAGTCTGATTGTGGGAGACTCTCAGCTAAGATATATGGACCGTGCTTTTTTGCAACAGAGATAAGAAAGTCAGACAGAGGGTATGCCTCTCAGGAGCTGATGTTGGTGACATTTGACAGCAGGTTGGATAATACTGTCAGGGGAGGAGATAGAAGCTGCTGGATAAGTACAGGTCAGCCATAGATGTTGTCAGGTGTAAGGGAGGGATTCCAATCATATGTAGAATCTTGCCTAGAAGGGGAGTGGGCAATGAATGGATGTCTAGGGCAATTGGTATAAATTGCTGGCATCTATATATGAAAATGTTGTGTTAATGGGAGATTTTAACTATAGACAAATTGACTGGAACAATGTGACAGGAAATCTTGAGTCTAGTGACTGGATATGGCTCAGGATTGCTTTTTAAAACGGTTTATGACAGAACCAACTAGAGGAAACAACCTGTTTGACTTGGTTCTTGCCAACAAAGAATCACTAATTAATAGTCTTGAGGGTAATGACGAGCCTTGGGAAAGCGATCACAAATATATCATGGAATTACCCAGTTAACTGCAATCAAGTATTTGTCCCAGACTTTCGCTTGACCGACTTCATGGGACTGAGAAATTATCTGGGTGGGCTAAATTGGGATGACCTGACTATGGGTCAAGTGGGTGGTGTTGCTTGCCAATAGGACGTATTTCAGAGCATAGTTCTAGCTGCCCAGACAACTTTTGTTCCAAGTAGGGAAATTATATCTAACAAAAATGATCCCAAATCAATAAACAATAGATTTAAACATCTCATTGGTCAAAAGAGAGGTATATGTAGGCGTGTCAAAAGAGGGGATGGACAGTTAAGAAATCAATATATTCAATTAAAGAGATAAAAAAAAGGAATAAGAAAAGCAAAAAGGGATTATGAGGCTAAAGTCGCAAGAGATTCAAAGACTAACCCAAAAGTGTTCTTTCAGGTATACAGAGGTAAGATTAAGGACAAGACTGGCCCACTTAAGAGTAACTTAGGTCAGATCACTGACAGTGATAAGGAAATGTGTGAACTTTTCAACACTTACTTTCTCTCAGTTTTTACTCAGGAAGATACTAGCGAAATTCCAGAAATAATATATAATGTAGAACAAGACGATAATAAACTATGTACGACTGGGTTAACTAGTGACATGGTTCTCAGACAAATAAAGAAATTAAAACCTAACACATCCCCAGGCCCTGATGAACTGTTTGCAAGGGTTTTAAAGGAATGTAAAGAGGAACTTAGCAAACCTTTGGCTAATCTTTTCAATATATCACTACAAACTGGCATACCTATTTACAAGGCAGGTGACAGGTAAGTAAGTAAGTTTATTCAGGTATACACAAATACAGTTACATAGAATTATCATACATAGCAGCATATGTGTAGAGAACCTAGGATAACCCAAAAAAGTCAGACAGAGTGACTTATTTCCATTGGGGTCCTTTTACCTTATTATTATAATATAAAGGTTATAATATTTTCTTATTATTCTACAATGAAGATAACATCTTATTATCATACTAAAAAGACTATCTAATACACTAGGGTCATTAAGACTATCTACAATACGAGGGTCATTACTAGGAATAAGGTAAAATTTACACGTATGTTAGCTAAAAAATAGAAAATCATTCCCCTCCCTTTCTGTAGCTACATTCATCAGACACCTTTTGGCACTCTTCTTGAACTGGTTCATGCTATGACTGACTTTGACATGTGCGGGCAGTCTGTTCCATTCCTTTATTGCTGTACAATAAAAGGTGTTTGAAGCCTGGCCACTGACTGTGGGTACTACAAAGTTGTGCTGTCTCCCCCTAGTACTATGATTGCTTTGGTTCCCAACCTTGACAAAATTGACAGCAAGATATTCTGGACACTGTTTGTGAGCAATTTTATAAACATGATTTAGCTTCAGTTGTTTTACTCTGTCTTCAACATTCAGCATATCCAACTGCTGTAATTCATCCTGGCCTACATGTTCTCTTGGTCCCAGCCCCAGGATGAATCTTACGATTTTGTTCTGGGTGATTTGCAGTCTATCTTTCAGTTTTTTTGTCAAGGCAGAGTACCATGAAGAGCAAGCGTAATCCATATGGCATTGTATAAGGGCTAGACATAGGGTCCTGCGAGCCTCAGTAGGTAGACACTGTGCTTGTCTATACAGGAACTTCAGTCTGGCATTCGCTTTCTTTACTACACTGTTCCCTATCAATTCTCCTGACATGCATGGGTCAAAGGGGATTCCCAAATATTTTACTGATGAAACCAAAGTGATGGGCTCCCCATTACACTGAACATTAAAATTATTTACCCTTCTCAGTTTATGTTTCGTGCCAAAGAGAATGGCTTCAGTTTTCCCTAGGTGTAATGATAGTTTGTTGTCTACTAACCATTTGCTGCAGGACTCCAGTTCCAGTGTTAAAACATTAGCTATATCTTGTGGGTCTTTACCTGACGCTAACAGGGCACTGTCATCTGCATACAGTAGGAGTTTGCACTTGACACTGATCTGGAGTTTATCTGGAGAGAGTTCCGGGGGTCAACGCCCCCGCGGCCCGGTCTGTGACCAGGCCTCCTTAGGTCAGTGTCCCAGGATGCGACCCACACCAGTCGACTAACACCCAGGTACCCATTTTACTGATGGGGAACATAGACAACAGGTGGAAAGAAACACGTCCAATGTTTCTACTCTGGCTGGGAATCGAACCCAGGCCCTCACCGTGTGAAGCGAGAGCGTCTTTCTATATGTTTACATTTCTTTCGACTGCGAATAGAACATGTACAACTTTTTTGATAGGCATATCATTGACATAACATAAGAATAATAAGGGACCCAGAATACTACCTTGGGGAACTCCACATGTTATCGGCAGGGGTTCTGATTCCGTTTTGTTGATTTTGACTATTTGTCTCCTGTTGCTAAGGTAGGACTTAAACCAGTCTACAGAACCTATACCGATAGCTTGAAGTTTCTTACATAATATATTGTGGTTGACAGTATCGAAGGCCTTCTGCAGGTCTAAGGTTACCATACCTATGAGGTTCCCCTTTGACATTTCAGTTCTCAGGCAATCCATCAGATTAATAAGGGAGGTGTCGGTTGAGTAGGATCTTCTAAAGCCCGATTGATAGCTATGGAGAATGCTGTTGTCATTAAGGTACTTAACTACTTGAGAATACACCGCCCTCTCCAGAATTTTAGATATTATACTGAGTATACTAACAGGCCTATAGTTGCTTACATCAGACCTATTATTTTTCTTGAAGATAGGAGTAATTCTGGCCTCCTTGAACCCCTCCGGTACGGTATTAGTGGTGATTGATAGATTTATTATGTGAGCAATAGGGATTGACAGTTCAGAAGCCCCATCTTTTAAGAACTTAGACGGGATGTTATCAGGGCCTGTGCTCTTAGTTGGGTTTAACCTGCTTAGTTCTTTTTGAATGAAGTCATGAGATACACTTACTAGTTGACAACTGTTTGGGGTCACCCCTTTATTGGTATAGTATGTTTGAAACTTATCAGAGTCTGTGTTAAAGGTATTTGATGCAGCTGGTCCTTAGCTTCGAACAATAGACCAATAAGCCTTACCTTCATAGTGAGAAAATTTATGGAATCAATAATTGTCGAGGCAATTCGTAACCATCTTGAAAGGCATAAATTGATTAATGAATCTTTGCACGGTTTTACAAAGGGTCGTTCCTGTCTTACGAATTTACTAACTTTTTTCACTAAGGTATTGGAGGAGGTAGATCATGGAATTGAATATGATATTTTGTATATGGACTTCAGTAAGGTTTTCGATAGAGTTCCACATCAGAGGCTATTGAGGAAACTTAAGGCACACGGAAAAGGAGAATTTTTTTCCCGAGTAGAAGCATGGTTGACAAATAGGTAGCAGAAAATTTGCAAAAATGGGGAGAAATCAGAATGAGGGCACGTCACATGCAGTGTTCCACAGGGGTCAGTGTTGTGCAGTGATGGGTACAGCTAACCGAAAAGTTAGCTTCGCTAATCCGCTAACTAAAAAATTAGCTCCGGTAATGCTAAACCACTAAACGGTCGAAAAAAATTGTGGAAGATAACGCTAAATGCTAACCGCTAACTTTTTCAAATGAATTCAGATTCGATTTAGTTTTTTGGTCTTTTAATTTTACTTTTAAGA
Organism: Cherax quadricarinatus; assembly: GCF_038502225.1. Lineage (NCBI taxonomy): Eukaryota > Metazoa > Arthropoda > Malacostraca > Decapoda > Parastacidae > Cherax > Cherax quadricarinatus. The sequence goes on from NC_091329.1 coordinate 21,470,610, forward strand.
CTTATACTAGAGTATAAGGACCAGTGTTGTAAAGTAACGAAGTAAAACTACTTGAGCACTGTACTTAAGTAACTTTTTTCAGTATTTACTTTTTAAAAAGTACTGAAATTGCTCACTACCATTATTTCGTGTAATTTGTGTTTTTGCTGCCTACAGAGAGTTGGTGTCTGAGATTATAGCTGCAAGGTGTGTGCAAGCTCTCCCTACCCGACTCGTCAAGGAAAGGGCTGTAGTCCTGAGTGGTTTTCTGTGCACCGGATATTTTATCCTCGTCACTGCTGCTGGTGTTGGTGATATTAACTGATGTGTCTGATAGCTGGGGCATGTCAAATGCCTCGTTCACAATGCATACTGCATCTTCATTCACAACCTCAGTCGGCATATTCATACCACTGATGAAAGGAGACAGTGGGGACTCAGTGTGTAAGGGTACAAGACCAATTTGAGTTTGATTTTCAGAAATTACTCCACTCTGGGTATCGTTGGAAACTAACTGGACGTTTGGGTCAGCCTCCTCAGCGGTAGATTGTCCATCAGTGTCTGGTGCAAGTTCAGGGGCAGTTATTGCCTCACTGGTCTGAATTGTTGTTTCAATTGGGTCTTCCACAACAGGTGGACCCTGACTGTGTGATGAGGTTTGAACAGGTGTGGTTGCTGGGGAGGGCACATACTTCCTGGCTTGAGACGGCTCACTCATTAATAAATTCACATTATCTGGGATTATAAAGGGCCTGGCTCCATTTGCTACTAACAGGTCATTTAGAACAGATGAGCTGAGCTTGACATTGCTACCTGCGATCTCCCTGACCAACATCATCAGGGTCTCTCTCATAACGTCTACATTTAAGGACCAGGGGGGCATAGGGTTTGATGATGGTCCTTAAGCTTAGTGCATGTTGGGGTTGGGGTGGGGGCTGCAGGAGGGGCAGAAATCCAAACAGAGGAAGAGGTGGCTGTAGGAGTCCCACCAGTACCAGGTACATTAGGGAAAGAGTCCTGGAACATTGTGGGTGGTGCTTGGGGAGTGATTTTTCTTAGAGTTCGCCTGTTTCTTACCATCCAGAATTTGCTGGATTGTAGATTTCCTGATAGGGCAGCTAGGAGACAACGTGGTGTTTCCTTTTATAAAGGGCACACTTTGCGTTATTTCTATTAGGGCAGTCACTGAAAAAATGCTCACCAGAGCAAACACTGCAAATAATTTTTTGGCTGCTACATTTATTTGTTATGAGCGAACTCATAGCACTTGAAACATTGACAAACCTTTCCATAGAGATTCTAAGGATTTCATTCCATTTTGACGGATGATTTTGACACCTTCCGGTGTCTCTAGGATTAGTTTTAGTGTTTGTTGGTTGTTTGAACCTTGGCAAACTTATATGCCTTAAAAACCTTGAACTCGAGGTTTTCTTGACTAATTTTCTCAACAAGTTCTTCAGCAGTACAGTCTCCCATGAAACTGTTGATACGTGCAATACAGTAGGCTTGGCCTGGTAGCTGTCTGGTGGAATGAGGATGATACCCACATTGTGTAGTTTTTGTAGAACATTGATGAAATTAAGACACATGTAGAAGATGAGGTAATCAGTCCCTCAACCTTGGAGTTGGTGCGAAGAGCACCGTAGTCGTGGAGATTCTGAAGCAGAAGCAACGACCCTGGCGCTTTTATACTAACGGTATTGTATACCATTCATGTACAACTTCTAGAACATTGTTGAGTAACTGAAATAGTTCCTCTTCAGAGGAGAGTAGAAGTACTGCACCAGAGTAAGTTTGGAATGCATTCACAGGTACAACAGTGGTATTAGAACGAATACAGTCTAGTATAAATAACAAAAAAAGGCACAATGCCGTGACTGGAACGATACACAAATAACCCGCACACTGAAGAGAGGAGCTTACGACGACGTTTCGGTCCGACTTGTACCATTTGCGTCGTCGTAAGCTCCTCTCTTCTATGTGCGGGTTATTTGTGTACAGTCTAGTATGTCCCTCTTGGACTTCTGGTTATCAGTGACCCGAATTCTTACTCTTATCTTCGGCATGTTTCCCAGCAAAGGTACAGCTGACACATAAGATATGCTGTAAAAAAAAGAACATTCCTACTTCAGCCGACTTAGGAAGGTCAACCCCTAACATAGTCTACCCTCGAGGAGTGAGGGGGACAGCCCAAGGCAATGATCGGCCAGGCCGCCAGAGTAATACCGCACGGGCTATTGAATGGTCACCTTGCCTTGTTTTAATTCGCCAGAGAAGGAGTTGCTGAAAAAGGATACAGGAAAGGTAGAAGGATAGCAGTGTAGTGTGTGCGTGGTTAGGACAGTGTAGTGGTTGGGGTATTGTAAGGGGTTAGGATGTGGTAGGGTGATGTGGTGAAGGGAAGGAGGAACCTAGCAAGCTAGTCACCACCTTACCCTCTTGATGGGATGGGGCTCGAAGTGACAGCAAGAAAGTTTCCTCTCAGCTCTCATCAATCTATTACTCAGAATAACCCAAAAAAGTTACTGTGGCGTCTCAGTGTTCAGAGTGAACACGCCGTCGTCCTCTCGCCGCGACGTCCTCTCCTCGACTCAGTGTGTATCTTTTTCAGTATCTGTATAATCCGTTCAGGTTGATTTACACAAATTTGCCGCTAGGGAGTTAAACAATTACACAACAACCTCTTTACGCCACTCAGTAAGTTGGTCATGAAATTAAAAAAAAATAATGATTCTTAAGAAATTAGTTTCTGAAGAGAACTCTATTTAGATATGATACATTCTGCTACACAATAAATTTGCATTTAGGCCAAACTGTCTCCGAAAGCCTAAATCCATGCCACGTAGTTTAGTCATAAATAGAGCTGCTAAATCAGCAATAATCGAACACGTCACAGGCAGGAGGCAGAGGCGGTCCAAGCAACAGATATTACATGGGGTAGAGTGCTGTCCAAACTTATTAAAATAACCGGTAGACAATGAGTCGCAACAAGAGAAGTAAACGACTCTATACAATCGTCAAACTAATAAATCATAAATGAACAATTACAAGGACATCGGACGCAGTTTATACTGAACATAACACAATACATTCTGTCAAATCATAATCGTGTCCTACGAAACGTAAATTTACGATCGTGTCTGAAGGTCTGTCCAACTACTCATTAGACTCATTGACACCTGAATCGAGGATTACTTTAACCGACTGAGCAATATACAATAATCGATTCAAGTGCTTAACACTAGCGACTGAAACTTCAGATGAATACCGACTCCAGATACTATATACCCACAGCACACACGGCAGATACAATACCCATTAAACTGTCTGAGCAAATGTAAGCACTGAGCCCTGAGCCCTGAGCCCTGATAATACAGTTTTCGAATTGAAAAGTACTAATACCTTAGGTCCCATTTGTGATTTTGCGAGTATGAATTAGATGGTTTATTGAACGGGTTCAAATAGTTCAAGCAGACAACACTGATGCACAAAACACAAAAGTTGAATTAGTATAGATTTAGGCTGTGCAGTTGTTTATTTTCTATTCTATTCTTATAAGTTAAACAAAAGGAATTAGTGAGTTGTGTAAAATAAAGAGAACTCACCTTCTGACAAGGTTACCGAATAGTCTGAAGCTCCTTGGACATGGAAATGCATAGTTATCTTTGACTCATTACGAATTTTCACAATGACCGACTAGGTTGAACTGTAGCTCCTAGGCCACTTAAAAATGTTAATAAGCTGCTCTTGAGCCTCTTGGCTCAAGTACTAAAGGTTCTGAAAGGAATAATGGTACTGGACCTCTTGAGACAGATGATCACTAATTTCTAGACCTCTTAGGCAAGAAAGGTTGACTTATTGTTCCTACGTCGCTTGAGAAAGTTCAGGTACAGCTATTACACATCTAGCATGCTTTAAATTACAGAGGGAGGAGTTATGAGATACGGAATATATTTATCTCTCTCATACTGCAGAGATTGAAAAACATCTTGACAATGGTCCGCTAATTACTGTATGAGTCTACAAGTTGCTGGCTTTGTTTATTTTCAAACTTTATTTCCACTTACAGAGGTGAGCCGTGTCCTGGGGATCACAAGTGTACTCACATGGGTTATATGATAGTAGATGAAGTAACTGGTGAAGCTGGCTATTGCGTAACCCTCAACGCCGCCCCTATTTGTGCAGGCGTTGATATGAACGGAAATAAATTGACTACCAAGGCCTCAAACCCAGAAGAAATTCCCATTACCACAACTACAACTGCCGCCACCACCAGTCCTATCACCACTACCACCATCACCACATCTAAAACTACCACTCCTACTGCAACCACCACGCCAACCAGCGGTCAGTGTCCTGGGGATCACAAGTGTACTGGCATGGGTTATATGATCGTAGACGAAGTAACTGGTGAAGCTGGCTTCTGCGTAGCCCCTAACACCGTCCCTCTTTGTGCAGGCGTTGATATAAACGGAAATTTATTGACCACCAAGGCCTCAGATCCAGAAGAAATTCCCATTACCACAACTACAACTGCCGCCACCACCAGTCCTATCACCACTACCACCACCAGTCCTATCACCACCACCACTACATCTAACACTATCACTCCTACTGCAACCACTATGGCATCCAGCGGTCAGTGTCCTGGGGATCACAAGTGTACTGGCATGGGTTATATGATAGTAGACGAAGTAACTGGTGAAGCTGGCTTCTGCGTAGCCCCTAACACCGTCCCTCTTTGTGCAGGCGTTGATATAAACGGAAATTTATTGACCACCAAGGCCTCAGATCCAGAAGAAATTCCCATTACCACAACTACAACTGCCGCCACCACCAGTCCTATCACCACTACCACCACCAGTCCTATCACCACCACCACCACATCTAACACTATCACTCCTACTGCAACCACTACGGCATCCAGCGGTCAGTGTCCTGGGGATCACAAGTGTACTGGCATGGGTTATATGATAGTAGACGAAGTAACTGGTGAAGTTGGCTTCTGCGTAGCCCCTAACGCCGTCCCTCTTTGTGCAGGCGTTGATATAAACGGAAATAAATTGACTACCACAACCCCTAATCCAGAAACCATTCCTACCACCACCACCACTCCAACTACCACCACCACCAACACTCCAACTACCACCACCACTCCAACTACCACCACCACCACCACTCCAACTACCACCACCACTCCAACTACCACCACCACTCCAACTACCACCACCACCACTCCAACTACCACCACCACCACCACTCCAACCACCACCACCACTCCAACTACCACCACCACTCCAACTACCACCACCACTCCAACTACCACCACCACCACCACTCCAACTACCACCACCACTCCAACTACCACCACCACTCCAACTACCACCACCACCACTCCAACTACCACCACCACTACCACGCCTAGCTGTGAGGTTGCATCGTGTGTTAATAAAACAGTAGGAGTGTATGCCTACCCTGAGTGTAAGTGTAACAAGTACTACACTTGTAACACACCTGCGACAGGATCAAGCGGCCTTATCCTCCGTCAGTACAGTTGTGGTTGCGGTAAAGTGTTCGATATAAACACTTCATCTTGCGTAACTAACAAGCTTGTCTGCCCATATGCTCATGCCTGATCCTGTGTTATACTTTTCCATCTTTAAAATGGTTTATCCTCTTTCATCTAGTAATTTATGACCTTATTAGAGAAGGATAAATGGCACCTATAATAATACTAACTGTATCCCTTGTTAGTTTCTCAATATTTTATATTTATTACGAGGACAAAACTGCACATAAAAATATTGAAGAATATAATGAAACAAAGACTTATGTAACGTGAGCACAACATTCCCGTGTTAATACTTCTCTGTTATACCAATAAAGCCTAAGTATCAATTATATATTATTTTCATTTAAAACGCTACTTCTCTGGCCTGAAATATGCCACTGTTGCACCCATGTTTTTTTTTATTCATTTATCTTAATAAAAACTAGTTTCAATAATAAAACTGCATTTTCAAATTTGTTTTAAATTCATTACTTTGCACTTAGCAGATTTGTTATTTCTTCTACGTGTATTAATATAGTTTATTAAGTTCTTTAAGTCTCCTCACAATCCTCGATGATACAGTTCACTTGTAACTTAACTCATTAGTTTTTCTCATCAGAGAATTTAGTCCTGTTTAGCGTTACAAATTATATATCAATGAAGTTTAGATAAATGAAGAACAGAAGTGGCCCCAAGACTGGCCTCTGTGGCATTCCATTTGTTACATAACATATACCATTATTAAAGAATACCAGCAGTTTGTGTAGACAGCTGCTCTTCAAGTTACGCTTCCATCCATTACTACTACTACACAATCTTCTATATCAACAACGTGACTCATCACTGGAATCTCTCATACGAAACTGAATAATAAAAACTTTCTCAAAAACTGTAAGTATTGTAAAAAATTTAAAATACTTTCGGATTATTTTTGTTGATAAACTGTTATTATTATAGAATATTCAATTATATGTCAACATATGAAGAAGTTTCATGTTCCCGTACAATGACGAGTCATGAAATTCTCTCAACCTTTTCAATTAAATTTATTATAATTCAACTTTACGCTCCACTTCTCTTTAAATTTATAATAAATACATTCATACTCGAGAGGATTTCTTAAACAATAGGGATTTCTCAGGAGATTACTATACGGATTTCTCACTAGATTATGATACGGATTTCTCAGGAGATTATGATACGGATTTCTCAGATTATGATACAGATTTCTCAGGAGATTATGATACGGATTTCTCAGGAGATTATGTTATGTCTCTACAATTTATGATGCTGTGTGGTCCCCAGTGAGTGTTCCCACAACTTTACCAAATATGTTAAGAGATTAAGAAAATCGAACTATAATTAATAATAACTCTATTATAGTGTTTAAAGATTTTTGAAACATTACAAACTTACACTTCTGCAAACTTATTCCAGTTTTAATGAATTGACAAAAAGTATAATTAAGACTTTCACTATTTTATCTCTTATTTTTTTTGTATTTGTTTTTTATCAGTATTTTTAAAGACTAATTTTTTTTTAACAGACTGCCATCCCCACGAGCCCCTTTGAGGCGGGGCAGATGGCAGACCAGAGGCCTAGCTTGTCCCTACGAGCCCCATGAGGGCGGGGACTGTGGCTAGGCCTGGGGACCCTTGGTCCCAAAGATGAGGGGGTACTTGTACCTCCTCCCATGGGAGACTTAAGTCTCGAGACACTCCCCAGACAGGGAGCCAAGGCCGGGTCACCACTACCTGGAAAAGACCCGGGCCGGGAGAATACCGGCGAATAAAAAAATAAAATAAATTTAAAGACTAATGACAAATTTATCTTTGCTTTATTTGGTAGTTTTAACACAGTAATACGATTCAAATATCGATACTGAGTTCAAATGCGTATTTTTTAAATGTCTTCTTGTTTGTCATAAAATAAATCAATGTTTCCGCTATATCTGAGACAGTAAACTGTGAGAGAAATCTTTCATATATATTTTTTGAATCATTATAATCATTAAAATATGCTTCACTGATTTCAGAAATATACGAATCATATGCTTAGATTCCACTCACATGACAGGAAAAAAGACTTAATTATTGCATCTATTAAAGTAAAGAAAGAGGTATACATAAACGAGTGTCTTACCAAAAAAACGTCAGAACCTCCTGTATAGAGTCAGAAAACTTAAGCGGGAGAATAACGGCACAATACACCAATGCTTCACACGGGATGGGAAAATTCTTGTTAGGAAAACAAATGTAGGTCAACTGTACACAATCACGAACGAGAATGATCTATCACGATTTCTCAGGGATACTAATCTTACAGAGAATAACTAAACAATGTCCAACTTAAAAGCCTACATAGTGTAGTGTATGTTATGCTCCATTATTGTTCAAATTTCATTGTGCAATCTCTTAGTAATTAAATAATCAACTACCTCATTTTGTGATTTTACTAGTAAGCATAAGTCACCTTATGTGATTTTGTTATTTACTATTGTTCGCTTAAACTTTAGCTGAATTGATACTTTCTCTGTCCATATTACTACCTCACATTTTTTTAAATGTACTATCAATTGATATTACTTACTAAAATTAATAATTATCATTTTTACTAAAATTTCAATTTACTCTTAACATTTTTGACATTTAATAACCATTACTTGTCTAATTACCTTTACCTGTTTTAATACCACATTTACTATCCTAGATTACTCTTAATTACCTTGTACTGCCATATAACCTCTAGTATAACTACCAGTGCAATATTGAATGAAATAAACATTACTTTTTCACTTTTTTGTAATCATTATTACTTACTAAAATTTTATTAAACACCATATTTACTACCAGTCAATTTTACTTTTGTACATTAAACATTATTTTATACTTCCCATAACATTTTGTTGCCAAATTTTCAAGTTTGTATATTCAACCCCAACCTTTATATTATCCTTTGTACCTGTGTACCTGTGTACCTGGGTACCTGTCTACCATCTTACTATCATATTATAACCAAGACATTACCATTGTTATTTTTTTACTATTATTCTTTTGGTACTTTAATTGTGAATTTTATTTTGTCAATTTAAATCTAGTTATAATCTTGATCTTGTCAACAACCTATACCAGACTCTAGTGCAATTGCAAGTACCATTTCAAATTGTATTTTTATATTATAAATTTATATTATAATTCCTACCATCTGTCCATTTAAATTTGTTTACCATTACTTAATTTTAGTCCCTTATATATTTTCTCCTTTATTTTAGCTTTATATAACTACCCTAGTTTATATATTCACAATTGTTAAAATAATCAAGGTGCTATTCTCAGGTGCTAAAGAAGAATAAGTTCACAATTTTGCCATTATATTCCAAAGCTCATTTATTTGATTACCACTCTATTGTTCACCACAACCTATATTAGTCCCTTTTATATTATAATTTTATACTATAATTCTAACTTTAAAAAATTACCTTTATAGTACTACCTACTATCATATTCCCAAGCTCCATTATTTGATCATCACTCTATTTGTGTTAGTCCCTTTTATATTGTCTCCTTTATTTTAGCTTAAAAAAAAAAAAATACCTTAGCTCATTATTTTACATTTGTTAAATAATTCAGGTGCTATTTTTTAGCTTAAGACTATTTACTTTGTTTTATACTTAATTCTAACTATAGATTCACTACAAATCTTATAATTACAAGCATTGATCCTGATACCAACCTCTTATTTAATGACTTAAATGAATCAAACAGTTACTGTAATTACTACACTGCAGAACAATCAAAGGCACTTCTCAGTGCCAACAACAACATAACTATCTTTAACTACAATATCAGATCTTTAAGCAAGCATTACGATGACCTCATAGCATTACTAAATTCCTTACATGCCAATATGTCCATCATTACACTAACTGAAACCTGGCTAAAGCCTGATAGTACAGATGTCTATGCCATTCCTGGTTACACAGCCATACACAACTGTAGGCCAGACCAACAAGGGGGTGGCACAGCCATATACTACTCAGACCAACTAGAATGTATCACTAATACTTGCACAAGGGATGAACATGGGGAATATATAATAGCTAAATTCAAATCCAAATACCTACAAAAACCTCTCACATTGATAAACATCTACAGAGTTCCACAGTCAAACATTAGCCAATTTAGTCAAAACCTAGGAAGTATGATAACTGATGCACACATGAACAAAGATCACTTACTACTCTCAGGTGACTTCAATATAAATCTCCTGCAAGACCAGGACCCACACGTTACTGAATTCACAAACACAATAAGTAACTGTATGTTACTACCAACAGTAACAAAACCTACAAGAGTTACAGAGACTAGTGTTTCCCTACTTGACCACATCTGGACCAACACCATATCCCCTTTAAAATCAGGCATAATTACAGATAATACCACAGACCACTACCCTACTTTCCTCATAACAACTCTTGGTAAACTACCCCAAGACACTACTAAAGTCACCTTCAGACTTCACAATGAGGCAGCCATTAATAACTTCACAACAGCAGTAGCAAACATTGACTGGCACACTGAGCTAGAAATCTATACAGATATTGACGAATGTATTAATAATTTTCTAAAAAAGACCCAATACCTCTATAACAAGCACTGCCCTAAAAAAACTAAACAGATGACAGCTAAGAGACTGAACAGTCCCTGGCTAACACCCAGCATTCTCAAATCCATAAATACAAAACACCAATATGAAAAACAGTACAGAATGGGTCACATAACCAGAGACCAAACAAAACGTTACTCGTCAATCCTAACCAGCCTGATAAGAAGGGCAAAAAAATTGTATTATGAGAACAGATTATCCAACTTACGAGGTGATATAAAAAAGACCTGGAAAACCCTATCAGAAATTCTGGGAACAAAAAAGATATCACGAAATAGCGAAATAAAATTAGCAAAATCAGATGAACCCCAACTCCCACCAACAGAAACAGCAAACAGACTCAATGATTTCTTCTCCACTATAGGACAAAACCTTGCCAATAAAATCCCAAGCTCAGATACCCCAACAAATGACTACCTCACCGGCAACTACCCGAACACACTGTTCCTAGCTCCGACAAACCCATACGAAGTCTCCCTTATTATCAACACACTAAAAAACAAGGCAGGAGATTTAAATACCTTACCACCCTTTATATACAAAAAACTGTCACAAGTGCTATCACCAATCATTGCAACACTCTTTAACAAATCCATAGAATCCTCCACCTTCCCTACAGTACTCAAAATAGCAAGGGTCACCCCGATCCACAAAGGAGGAGACCAAACAGAGTTGAATAACTATAGGCCAATATCCAACTTACACCCTCTCTCAAAAATCTTCGAAAAATTAATTCATAAACGAATCTACTCCTACCTTATCTCCCAAAACATACTCAACCCCTGCCAATTTGGATTCAGGCCTAATAAAAATACTAATATTGCTATTATACACATGCTAGAACATATATACACTGCAATAGAGAAAAAAGAAGTCCCACTGGGGATCTTCATTGACTTACGTAAAGCTTTTGATACAGTTGACCATGACTTGCTCCACGTAAAATTGTCACACTATGGTATAAGAGGGCACTCCCTCAACTACCTCAAGTCATACCTCAGCAACAGAAGCCAATATGTGTACGCAAATGGGGCAAACTCTTCTGCGCAACCAATTACAGTTGGTGTCCCACAGGGAAGTGTCCTTGGCCCTCTTCTCTTTCTCCTATACATAAATGACCTTCCAAATGCTTCGCAATTACTCAAACCCACACTATTTGCAGATGACACTACATACGTCTTCTCTCACCCGAGCCCAGTCACGCTAGCCAATACTGTAAATACCGAATTACAGAAAATATCTACCTGGATGAGGACTAACAAACTTACACTAAACATTGACAAAACTTACTTCATTCAGTTTGGTAACAGAGCTACAGATGTCCCTCTTAACATAATGATAAACGGATCACCTATCACAAAGCTAACAGAGGGAAAATTCTTAGGAATCCACCTTGATAATAGACTCAAATTTCATACACATATACAACAAATTTCTAAGAAAATTTCCAAGACTGTAGGCATACTATCGAAGATACGGTATTATGTTCCACAGTCAGCCCTCCTGGCCCTATTTACCCCTATCTCACCTATGGAATTTGTGCATGGGGCTCAACAACAATTAACCATCTCAGACCACTAATTACCCAACAAAAGGCTGCAGTTAGAATGATAACAAATTCTCACTACAGGCAGCACACTCCACCAATATTCAATACACTAAACCTACTCACCATACAAAACATCCATACTTATTTCTGCACCTATTACATACATAGAACACTTAACTCTGATATTAACCCTCCCCTCAAACATCTCCTTGCCAACCTCAACAGAACACATGACCATAACACAAGGCACAGATCACTCTTTGATGTTCCTCGTGTCCATCTCACACTATGCAAAAACTCAATGCACATAAAAGGCCCTAAAATCTGGAATTCATTACCTGTAAATATAAAAGAAACACTACCTGTTTATAAATTCAAGTCTCTTCTCAAAGATCACTTGCTCACCCAAAACCAAATAAATACTGAATAACTGAACCTTATAAATTGTATATCTTAAATGTTTCTCACAATTATATCACATAAATGTTAAACCTAAAACTCAATCTAACTTTATTATGTTTTAAATACACTACCTAACAGAATACTCCATACGGCTGAATGTACAACAATGCATGCAACCATATGACCTGTCTTTGTAATACTCATTTGTGCTTTATAGTTATCTGTTTACAATAATGTATTATCACTGATTTCATCATTGCTTAGTTAATTTTAAGCCAGCCCGAAATGCTATGCATAGTATAAGTGGCTTTGGCATGCTGCTCTTATCTGTATTTTTTTGTACCTCTGTATGTATGCTCAAATTGTAAATAAAAAAAATAAATAAATAAAAAGGGGGTATCTCTCAGCCCCCCCCCTCAGCCCTCTGAGGGACTTAGCCCTCCCAGAAGGGGCTAGTGGACTCTTCCTCGCTAACACCTTTATAAGGACCACATATTTGTACCATAGCATCACGAGTAAAGAAGTTCTCTGTAACAACATCTAAACAAATGTGTGAAGCTTACAAAACATATTTTAGCATGGACCAAGACAAGACCTGGGCACCTCATGTTGCTTGTGAACATTGTACGAAAATATTGAAAGGTAAGAAAGTCATTAGTTAAATGAAGGGTAAAATCTTGAATAACAACATTTTTTTAAATGAAATGTATGTAACAAAAACTAATACTTTTGTTCTTTTACAGGATGATATAGAGGAGAAAAAAGAGCCATGAAGTTTGGTGTTCCAAGACTATGGTGTGAACCCGCTGATCACTTAAGCAACTTCTACTTCTGTCTGGTGGATCCTTCCCAACACCGAACTGGGAAAATGTACCTGCTATTTTTTTATCCAGACCTTCCCTCTTCTATTGCACCAGTACCACACAGTGCTGATCTTCCTGTACCTACACCTCTAGAAAGAAGTCAACCGTCAGAAGAAGAAAGCAGCAATTCAGAGCACAGTGAACAAGACTATGATCTCACAGATGCAGCTGTTGGGAGGAATCCTTTTTTATTTATTTTATTTATGTCTTTGCAAACAGCACATTGAGATTTTGTATTTACAATAGTGGGTTGCAATGCAAAGAGAGCCTCTATTATGCCTAGGCATTATGGGCCAACTTAACATTATTGGCTTACAGTCTACTTAACACTAAGGATTATATCATAGTTGCACAGTAGGATAGTAATTATTTCACCCCAACCAAACCAAACCAAACAGACCTCAATGACCTTATCAGAGATCTTGATTTGACAAAGTCAAATGCTGAGCTTTTGATTTCAAGGCTCAAAGAGTGGGACATGGTGGATGAAAGTGTGCAAGTGACAAGCCAAAGAAAACGTCACCAACATTTCTCAAGCTTCTTCATTAATGAAGCCAGGCTATGCTATTGTAATTATGTATCAGGCCTGGTTGTTGCAATTGGAATTGCATGCAATCCAGATAAGTGGAGACTCTTCATTGGCAGCTCCTCCACAAGCCTAAAAGCTGTACTTCTGCACAATGGGAACAAGTATACATCTCTTCCCTTGGCTCATTCAGTGCATCTTAAGGAGGATTACAATAGTGTCAAACTTCTACTGGAAACTTTGAACTATGATAAGTATGGTTGGGAGGTTATTTCAGACTTCAAAATGGGGAATCCAAGGAGGTTTTACCAAGTTTCCCTGTTATCTCTGTCATTGGGATAGAGCAGCACATTACCAGAAGAAGCACTGGCCTCAAAGGACTTAGTTCTCAGTAAGAAGACATAATATCAAACATAAACCATTGGTGGATCCTCAAAAGGTTCTGTTCCCTCCATTACACATCAAACTAGGGCTAATGAAACAGTTTGTTACAGCTCTTGACAAAGAGTCTGCAGCCTTCAGTATCTTCAAGACTTCTTTCCCAAGCTATCAGAGGCAAAGATGAAGGCTGGTATCTTCACTGGACCACAAGTCAGGAAAATCATGGAGTGCTCAGAATTTCCAAAGAAGCTCATAGAGATGGAAAAGGAAGCCTGGGAGAGTTTTGTTGCTGTAGCACAGGGCTTTCTGGGCAACAACAAGGCTGGCAATTATGTGGAACTTGTTGAGACTTTGGTGAAAGGCTATGGACAGATGGGCTCTAGGATGTTCATTAAGGTCTATATACTTGATGCTCATCTTGACAATTTCAAGGAGAATATGGTAGCATACTCAGAAGAGCAAGGGGAGCGCTTTCACCAAGATATAATGGACTTTGAACACAGATATCAGGGATCTTAAAATGAAAACATGATGGGAGACAACATTTGGGGGCTTAAACGGGAAAGTGATTTGTTGCAGTTAGTTTAATATCTTCATTATGCACCCCATACCCATCCTGTGGGCGGCATTTACAAGATTACAGAGTTATATAATGGGTCCAGGGACTGGACCCCAAGGTTATGATAGCTGAACTACTTACAAAGGTAATGAACTCCAGATAGATCTGGTCACAATCATGGCAAGTTACAAAGGTAATGAACTCCAGGTAGATCTGGTCACAATCATGGTAAATTACAAAGGTAATGAACCATCTACATCCCTATACATGATCACAATCATGAACAAATTACATAAGTAATGAGCCACTCTGACATGTCCACATCCGGTCACAATTGTAATGAGTTATAAATACAAATATTAATTAGGACATAAACCCACACGAGCGCGCACACATACGAGCGCGCGCTCACACACAAACACGAGGGCGTATGCACAGACAAAGACACAAGCACACGATGTTAGGGAGTATTTCTTCAGCCACAGAGTTGTTAGGAAGTGGAACAGTCTCGCAAGAGATGTTTACCTGGAGTTTACCTGGAGAGAGTTTCGGGGGTCAACGCCCCCGCGGCCCGGTCTGTGACCAGGCCTCCTGGTGGATCAGCCCCTGATCAACCAGGCTGTTGCTGCTGGCTGCAACAGGAGTCCGCAGCACCAGTTTGGAACCCACACCTGGTAGTGGAGGCAGGAACCATACATAGTTTTAAGACGAGGTATGATAAAGCTCATGGAGCAGGGAGAGGGAGGAGCCAGCAGCGGTCATTGAGGAGGCGGGGTCAGGAGCTAATTCTCGACCCCTGCAACCACAATTAGGTGAGTACAATTAGGTGAGTACGAGCATACACACATATACACACACACAAGCACGCACACACACACACAAGGTAACTGAAGTAAGAAATGAGAGGGAGGGGCGGGTCGATTGCATTTTCTTGGACTGCAAGAAGGCCTTCGACACAGTTCCTCACAAGAGATTAGTACAGAAGCTGGAGGATCAGGCGCATATAACAGGAAGGGCACTGCAATGGATCAGAGAATACCTAACAGGGAGGCAACAGCGAGTCATGGTACGTGATGAGGTATCACAGTGGGCGCCGGTGACGAGCGGGGTCCCACAGAGGTCAGTCCTGGGACCAGTGCTATTCTTGGTATATGTGAACGACATGAGGGAAGGGATAGACTCAGAAGTGTCCCTGTCTGTAGATGATGTGAAGTTAATGAGGAGAATTAAATCAGATGCGGACCAGACAGGTCTACAAAGAGACCTGGACAGGCTGGATGCGTGGTCCAGCAACTGGCTCCTAGAATTTAACCCCGCCAAATGCAAAGTCATGAAGATCGGAGAAGGGCAAAGAAAACCGCAGAGTACAAGCTAGGAGGCCAAACACTGCAAACCTCACTCAAGGAGAAAGATCTAGGAGTAAGTATAATACCGAGTACTTCGCCAGAAGTACACATTAACCAGATAACTGTTGCTGCATATGCGACTAGCAAACCTGAGAATAGCGCTCCTGTACCTCAGTAAGGAATCGTTCAAGATTTTATACACTGTGTACATCAGACCCACACTGGAGTCCGCAGCACCAGTTTGGAACCCACACCTGGTCAAACACGTCAAGAAATTAGAGAAAGTGGAAAGGTTTGCGACAAGGTTAGCTCCAGAGCTAAGGGGAATGTCCTATGAAGAAAGGTTAAGGGAAATCGGTCTGACGACACTGAAGGACAGGAGGGTTAGGGTAGACATGATAACGACATACAAAATACTGCGTGGAATAGACAAGGTGAATAGAGACAGGATGTTACAGAGATGAGACACAGAAACAAGGGGGTCACAATTGGAAGCTGAAGACTCAGATGAGTCAAAGGGAAGTTAGGAAGTATTTCTTCAGCCACAGAGTTGTTAGGAAGTAGAAGAGTCTGGCAAGCGATGTAGTGGAGGCAGGAACTATACATAGTTTTAAGACGAGGTATGATAAAGCTCATGGAGCAGGGAGAGGGAGGACTCAGTAGCAGTCAGTGAAGAGGCAGGGCCAGGAGTTGAGTTTCGACCCCTGCAACCACAATTAGGTGAGTACAATTAGGTGAGTACACACAGACACACAGACACACACACACACACACACACACACACACAAACACACACAAAAACACGCACACACGCACGCACAAACACACACACACACACAAACACACACACACGCACACACACACACACAGTGGGACAGAGAAATGGTAGGAAAATCAGTAAACGAGATGATGGAATATGTGGCAACAAAGTGCAAGGAGGCAGAGGAAAGTTTTGTTCCCAAGGGAAACGGAAATAATAGGAAGACCAAAACGAGTCCTTGGTTTACCCGAAGGTGTAGGGAGGCAAAAGCTAAGTGCAACAGAGAATGGAAAAGGTACAGGAGGCATAGGACCCAGGAAAACAAGGAGATTAGTAGAAGAGCCAGAAACGAGTATGCACAGATAAGGAGGGAGGCCCAGCGACAGTATGAAAACGACATAGCATCGAAAGTCAAATCTGACCCGAAACTGCTGTATAGCCACATTAGGAGGAAGACAACAGTCAAGGACCAGGTGATAAGGCTGAGGAAAGAAGGTGGAGAACTCACAAGAAACGATCAAGAGGTATGTGAGGAGCTAAACAAGAGATTTAAGGAAGTATTTACAGTAGAGACAGGAAGGACTCTGGGGGGACAGACCAGACGGGGACACCAGCAAGGAATACACCAACAAGTGTTGGACGACATACATACAGATGAGGAGGAGGTGAAGAAACTGCTAAGGGACATCGATACCTCAAAGGCAATGGGACCAGACAACATCTCCCCGTGGGTCCTTAGAGAGGGAGCAGATATATTGTGCGTGCCACTTACCACAATCTTCAACACATCCCTGGAAACTGGGCAACTACCTGAGGTAAGGAAGACGGCAAATGTAGTTCCCATTTTTAAAAAAGGAGACAGAAAAGAGGCACTAAACTATAGACCTGTGTCATTGACGTGTATAGTATGCAAAATTATGGAGAAGATTATCAGGAGGAGAGTGGTGGAGCACCTGGAACGGAACAGGAGTATAAATGCCAACCAGCACGGATTCACGGAAGGCAAATCCTGTGTCACAAACCTTCTGGAGTTTTATAATAAAATAACAGAAGTAAGACAAGAGAGAGAGGGGTGGGTTGATTGCATCTTCTTGGACTGCAAGAAGGCCTTTGACACAGTTCCTCACAAGAGATTAGTGCAGAAGCTAGAGCACCAGGCGCATATAACAGGAAGGGCACTGCAATGGATCAGAGAATACCTGACAGGGAGGCAACAACGAGTCATGGTACGTAATGATGTATCACAGTGGGCACCTGTGACGAGCGGGGTCCCACAGGGGTCGGTCCTAGGACCAGTGCTATTTTTGGTATATGTGAATGACATGACGGAAGGGTTAGACTCAGAAGTGTCCCTGTTTGCAGATGATGTGAAGTTAATGAGGAGAATTAAATCTGATGAGGACCAGGCAGGACTTCAAAGAGACCTGGACAGACTGGACACCTGGTCCAGCAAATGGCTTCTCGAATTTCATCCTGCCAAATGCAAAGTCATGAAGATGGGGGAGGGGCACAGAAGACCACAGACAGAGTATAGGCTAGGTGGCCAAAGACTGCAAACCTCACTCAAGGAGAAAGATCTTGGGGTGAGTATAACACCGAACATGTCTCCGGAAGCACACATCAATCAGATAACTGCTGCAGCATATGGGCGCCTGGCAAACCTGAGAACAGCATTCCGATACCTTAATAAGGAATCATTCAAGACACTGTACACCGTGTATGTCAGGCCCATACTGGAGTATGCAGCACCTGTTTGGAACCCGCACTTGATAAAGCACGTCAAGAAACTAGAGAAAGTACAAAGGTTTGCGACAAGGTTAGTTCCAGAGCTAAGGGGAATGTCCTATGAGGAAAGATTAAGGGAAATCGGCCTGACCACACTGGAGGACAGGAGGGTCAGGGGAGACATGATAACGACATATAAAATACTGCGTGGAATAGACAAGGTGGACAAAGACAGGATGTTCCAGGGAGGGGACACAGAAACAAGAGGCCACAATTGGAAGTTGAAGACACAAATGAGTCAGAGAGATAGTAGGAAGTATTTCTTCAGTCATAGAGTTGTAAGGCAGTGGAATAGCCTAGAAAATGACGTAGTGGAGGCAGGAACCATACACAGTTTTAAGACGAGGTTTGATAAAGCTCATGGAGCGGGGAGAGAGAGGGCCTAGTAGCAACCGGTGAAGAGGCGGGGCCAGGAGCTAGGACTCGACCCCTGCAACCACAAATAGGTGAGTACAAATAGGTGAGTACAGAAGATTATCAGGAGAGTGGTGGAACACCTGGAACGGAACAAGATTATAAATGAAAACCAGCACAACTACCCACAACTTATAACCACTTTTTTCGGTATCTCTAGTTCGACAACAACAACACCCACAACCCACAACACCCACAACCCACAATTTTTTTTCTCGTTTTAACTAATTTCATCAGAAAAAGTCACATCAACAACCCACAACTTATAACCACTTTTTCGACATCACTAGTTCGACAACAACACCCACAACCACCAACACCCCACAACCCACAATTTTTTTCTCGTTTTAACTAATTTCATCAGAAAAAGTCACAAAAACAACCCACTTATATCATCTTTTTTGGTATCTCTAGTTCGACTACATTACCCACAACCCTCATCAATTACCAATTTATTCAAAAAAAATTTTCCCCTTCTTTTTACTGAATCTTAAATGTAATACACATTCCTCTTTACATTACTAAAATTCTAATAAAATCCTCTCCATACCCATCTCCTTGTATCCACATAAATTGATATTATACTCGCATCAACTAATCTCACTACCCAACTATTGCGACATGTTTCAACACCCTCCATTCTTTTCCAATATATCATAACTTTTCAATTCTATAATTTCTTTTTAAAATATTCACCCATTACCTTTATTTTCAGTAAAATCTCCCCATATTTCATTAAATTTCTAATACAACCCTCCCCATACCCCTCTCCATCTCAACCGCATTTCTTCACATCCACTCATCCATCTCCCAACACACCTCTTCTGAACACACACAAAAATCACATTTCACATCCACAAATGCATCTCATCACCCATCTCAAATCCACTAAAATCACTGTAACCAAGACATTCACAAAACTCTATGACCACCTA
>NC_091329.1:21495324-21552824 GCF_038502225.1 Cherax quadricarinatus
GGGAGAGATCCGTGTTTGTCTATGGGCTAGATGAAGCTAAAGGGGAAACTTATGATAAAAGAAAGCAGGAGGAGAAAAAAGCGATTGAAGATATCATGAAGGTGATAGGCGAGGGGGACATGACCCAGGTGGCAAATTTTCGGAGAATTGGGTGGTTCACAAAGAAAAGGAATCGGCCTCTCAAAGTAATTTTCAAGGCAGAATCAACCCAAACCATGATCCTGCAGGAGAAAGCACGGCTGAGAGGCAAGCAGGAGTTCCGGAGTGTGTACCTCGATCGAGACAGAACACAGGACGAAAGGAAGACAATGAAAGAGAGAGTTCAAAAACGAAAGGAGAAATGGGAGGAAACGAAAAAGGAGAGCAGAATAACCCAGGATCAAATGGAAGGACAAGCGCACCCCCCAGAAACACCTGCAGAAGGACTCCAGCCACGACACCCCCAAGGCAACTGAACAATCCAAACCAACCATCACACACTGATCCCTCTGTTTCCAACCCCGCACCACAGTTACAGTATTAGAACAAAAGTTGAAGGTTTGGTATACAAATGCAGATGGATTAACGAATAAACATGAGGAATGGCAAGAAAGAATCAATGAGAAGTCCCCAGACATCATAGCAATTACAGAAACAAAACTCCCGGAGACAATAACAGATGCAATCTTCCCACCAGGATACCAGATCATGAGGAAAGATAGAAGGGGCAGGGGGGGAGGTGGGGTTGCTCTGCTCGTAAAAAACAGATGGAAATTCGAGAAAATGGAAGGCATAGATGAGACGGGAGAAAGAGACTACATAGCAGGTACACTTCAGTCTGGGGAACACAAAGTGGTCATTGCAGTGATGTATAATCCACCACAGAACTGCAGGAGGCCAAGAGAGGAATATGAAGAGAGCAACAGAGCAATGGTGGACACACTTGCTGAGGTGGCAATAAGAGCTCACTCCAGCAGAGCAAAGTTGCTGGTTATGAGGGATTTCAACCACAGGGAGATTGACTGGGAAAACCTGGAGCCACATGGGGGTCCCAAAACATGGAGAGCCAGGATGTTGCACGAGGTGCTGGA
Organism: Cherax quadricarinatus; assembly: GCF_038502225.1. Classification (NCBI taxonomy): domain Eukaryota; kingdom Metazoa; phylum Arthropoda; class Malacostraca; order Decapoda; family Parastacidae; genus Cherax; species Cherax quadricarinatus. The sequence continues at coordinate 21,496,395 of NC_091329.1, forward strand.
AAACCTCATGCACCAACATGTTAAGGACACTACCAGAGTGAGAGGGGAGGATGAACCAGCAAGATTGGACCTTGTGTTCACCCTGGGCAGCTCAGACATTGAGGACATCAAGTATGAGAGTCCCCTAGGAGCTAGCAACCACGTGGTTCTGTGCTTTGAATACATAGTAGAGCTGCAAGTGGAGAGAATAACAGGAGTTGAATGGGAAAAGCCTGACTATAAAAGAGGGGACTACATAGGGTTGAAGAACTTCCTGCGGGAGGTCCAGTGGGACAGAGAACTGGCAGGAAAGCCAGTAAATGAAATGATGGAATATGTAACAACAAAATGCAAGGAGGCAGTGGAAAGGTTTATTCCCAAGGGCAACAGTAACAACGGGAAGACCAGAACGAGCCCCTGGTTTACCCGACGGTGTAAGGAGGCAAAAACAAAGTGCAATAGAGAATGGAAAAAGTACAGAAGGCAGAGAACACACGAAAATAGGGAGATCAGTCGCAGAGCCAGGAATGAGTATGCACAGGTAAGGAGGGAGGCCCAGCGAAAGTATGAAAATGACATAGCATCGAGAATCAAGACTGACCAGAAACTGTTGTATAGCCACATCAGGAGGAAGACAACAGTCAAAGACCAGGTGATCAGATTAAGGACAGAAGGTGGAGAACTCACAAAAAATGATCAGGAGGTATGTGAGGAGCTGAACAGGAGATTTAAGGAAGTTTTTACAGTAGAGACAGGAGGGGCTGTGGGAAGACAGCACAGAAGGGAACATCAAGAGGGAATATACCAACAAGTGTTGGATGACATACGAACAACTGAGGAGGAGGTGAAGAAGCTCTTACGTGACCTTGACACCTCAAAGGCGATGGGACCGGACAACATCTCCCCATGGGTCCTTAGAGAAGGAGCAGAGATGTTGTGTGTGCCTCTAACCACAATCTTCAACACATCCCTTGAAACTGGGCAACTACCTGAGAAATGGAAGACAGCTAATGTAGTCCCCATATTTAAGAAAGGAAACAGAAATGAGGCACTAAACTACAGACCTGTCTCTCTGACATGCATTGTGTGCAAAGTCATGGAGAAGACTATCAGGAGGAGAGTGGTCGAACACCTGGAAAGGAACAAGATTATAAATGAAAACCAGCATGGGTTCATGGAAGGCAAATCTTGTATCACAAACCTCCTGGAGTTTTATGACAAGGTAACAGAAGTAAGACACGAGAGAGAGGGGTGGGTAGATTGCGTTTTCCTAGACTGCAGGAAGACCTTTCACACAGTTCCCCACAAGAGATTAGTGCAGAAGCTGGAGGATCAGGCGCATGTAAAAGGGAGGGCACTGCAATGGATAAGGGAATACCTGACAGGGAGGCAGCAACGAGTCGTGGTACGTGAAGAGGTATCACAGTGGGCGCCTGTTACGAGCGAGGTCCCACAGGGGTCAGTTCTAGGACCAGTGCTATTTTTGATATATGTGAACGACATGATGGAAGGAATAGACTCTGAAGTGTCCCTGTTCACAGATGACGTGAAGTTGATGAGAAGAATTAAATCGGATGAGGATGAGGCAGGACTGCAAAGAGACCTGGACAGGCTGGACATGTGATCCAGTAACTGGCTTCTCGAATTCAATCCAGCCAAATGCAAAGTCATGAAGATTGGGGAGGGGCAAAGAAGACTGCAGACAGAGTATAGGCTAGGTGGACAAAGACTACAGACCTCACCCAGGGAGAAAGACCTTGGGGTGACCATAACACCAAGCACATCACTGGAGGCACACATCAACCAAATAACCGCTGCAGCATACGGGCGCCTGGCAAACCTGAGAATAGCGTTCCGATACCTTAATAAGGAATCGTTCAAGACACTGTACACTGTGTATGTTAGGCCCATACTGGAGTATGCAGCACCAGTCTGGAACCCACACCTGGTCAAGCACGTCAAGAAGTTAGAGAAAGTACAAAGGTTTGCAACAAGACTAGTCCCAGAGCTCAAGGGAATGTCGTACGAGGAAAGGTTAAGGGAAATCGGACTGACGACACTGGAGGACAGAAGGGTCAGAGGAGACATGATAACGACATACAAGATACTGCGGAGAATAGACAAGGTGGACAGAAATAGGATGTTCCAGAGAGGGGACACAGGGACAAGGGGTCACAACTGGAAGCTGAAGACTCAGACGAGTCACAGGGACGTTAGGAAGTATTTCTTCAGTCATAGAGTTGTCAGCAAGTGGAATAGCCTAGCAAGTGAAGTAGTGGAGGCAGGAATCATACATAGTTTTAAGAAGAGGTATGACAAAGCTCAGGAAGCAGAGAGAGAGAGGACCCAGTAGCGATCAGTGAAGAGGCGGGGCCAGGAGCTGAGTCTCGACCCCTGCAACCACAATTAGGTGAGTACAATTAGGTGAGTACACACACACACACACACACACACACACAACACACACACACACCCACACACACACACAAACACACACACACACACACACACAACACACACACAACACACACACACACACACACACACACACACACACACAACACACACACACAACATACACACACAACACACACACACACATTGCCAGACTCACACATACACACACACACACACACACACACACACACACACACACACACACACACACACACACACACATTGCCAGAATCACACATACAGTCTCCCCCTCCCCCACCGACATCTCACTCCTTCACCTGATCCCTCCCTCTTTCACCCTCCCCCTCCCCATATCTCCCTCATTCCCCCTTTCCCTCTCCCTCTCCCACTCACCCACTTGCTTCTCCCTCCTTCCCACCCCCCCTCCCCACTACTCTCCCACATAGCCACAGTTCCTCCTCTACCTCCCCTCCCCCTACACTCTGACATACACAATACTAACCTAACATACAGAAGTACATAGGTTTCCCACTCTGAGGCAATCAGGATAAAACAAAAATGGGTTGCCAGAGAGCAACAAGAAAAACAAAGGGACAGGAGGAGGAAACTGCAAAGGAAGATTGGGCAGAAGAGCTCACAAAAAGGGAACATGAATGGTTAAAGAAACTAGAAGAACTTAGCATGAGAATGGAAGAGAGGATAGACATGGAAAGCATGAAGTGGGAGGTGCAACTCAAACCAGCAGAGGCCAGGATACAGAGTTTAGAAGAGGAACTGAAAAATCTGAAACAGCCTAAAGAACTAAAGAACATTTTGGGATTGACAACAGAGACTGCTACCTCAGTCACAAATAAGGGGACTGTAGGGAAAGAAGGAGGAAAACTGCATGTAGAAGCTCAATCAGTGGAGACTGTAGTAAATGAAAGAGCTAAGCTATATGTGGAGGCCCTAACAGACCACAGCAGAGCCCAGGGAAAGCCGAGAAGGGAAAATGACAGGCCACTGAGCCCAAGTACATTAGCTAGTGAAACTGAAGAAAGGAAAGCTGAAATGGAGGAAATCAAATTGAATGAGGGGATACATAGGGATATGCAGTGGGAGAATGAAAGGGTGAGGTCAGTCTTTGTGTATGGGCTCCAGGAAGTTGAAGGGGAAACATATGAAGCAAGAAAACAAGGGGAAAAAAAGCAATTGAAAGCATCATGAAAGCAATACGAGAAGACGACATGACCCAGCTGGAAACTTTTCGGAGAATAGGGGGGTTTGTAAAAAAAAGAACCCGGCCAGTGAAAGTGACCTTCAAGGCAGAATCGACTCAGAACAGGATCCTGCAGGAGAAAGCACGATTAAGGGACATGCCGGCATAGAGGAAGGTGTATCTCGACCGCGACAGAACACAAGAAAGGCAGAAACTGAGAGAGATGGTACAAAGGCGAAAGGAGGAAAGAGAGGGGATGGAGAAGACAGACAGGAGATCCCAGACACAGGAAGATCAAATACAGCCTCCCTCACAACTTCCTATAGAAGCCTCCCAACCAGGTCAACCCCAGTGCAACCAAACACTCTAAACCAAAACACCCATGCCACATGCAATGCCCCCACCCACTGCATTACAAACTCCATCCCCACAGCAACCACCCATAGTTCCTTATCAGGTCACTCACTTCTCCAACTCCAATACACCTCCCAGACCACAATCTTAGAAAAGAAGTTGAAAGTGTGGTATACAAATGCAGATGGAATAACAAATAAGTATGAGGAGTGGCACAAAAGAATCAAGGAGACATCCCCAGACATAATAGCACTCACAGAAACAAAACTCACCAGAATAATAACAGATTCAATCTTTCCATCCGGATATCAAATCCTCAGGAAAGACAGAGGGAGGAGAGGGGGAGGAGGAGTTGCACTGCTCATTAAAAACCAGTGGGGGGTTGAGAAAATGGAAGGAATGGACGGCACGGGCGAAAGGGACTACTTAGTAGGAACAATCCAGTCTGAGGGACATAAGGTGATAATTGCAGTAATGTACAACCCACCACAGAACTGCAGGAGGCCAAGAGAAGAATACAATGAGAGCAACAGAGCAATGGTCGACACACTAGCCGAGGTGGCCAGGAGAGGACACATGGGGGGAACAAAGTTACTAGTTATGGGTGATTTCAATCACAAGGAGATTGACTGGGAAAACTTGGAGCCCCATGGGGGTCCCGAAACATGGAGAGCCAAGATGTGGTACTGGAAAACCTCATGCATCAACTGTTAGAGACACTACCAGAGAGAGAGGAGAGGATGAACCAGCAAGACTGGACGTTATATTCACCTTGAGTAGTTCTGACATCGAGGATATCATGTATGAAAGGCCCCTGGGAGCTAGTGATCATGTGGTTCTGTGCTTCGACTACATAGTTGAGCTCCAAGTGGAGAGAGAAGCAGGAATAGGGTGGGAAAAAAACAAACTACAAAAGGGGGAACTACTCAGGCTTGAGGAACTTCTTTCAAGACATTCAGTGGGAGAGGGAACTGACAGGAAAACCAGTACAAGAAATGATGGACTATGTCGCAACAAAATGCAAGGAGGCAGAGGAGAGGTTTGTTCCCAAGGGAAACAGAAATAATGGGAAGAACAGAACGAGTCCTTGCTTCACCCAAAGCTGTAGGGAGGCAAAAACTAGGTGTACTAGAGAATGGAAAAGGTACAGAAGACAGAGAACTCAGGAAAATAAAGAGATTAGCCGAAGAGCCAGAAACGAATATGCACAGATAAGAAAGGAGGCTCAGCGGCAATACGAAAATGACATAGCATCGAAAGTCAAGACTGACCCGAAGCTGTTGTACAGCCACATCAGGAGGAAAACAACAGTCAAGGGCCAGGTAATCAGACTGAGGAAGGGTGATGGGGAATTCACAAGAAACGACCGGGAGGTATGTCAGGAGCTCAACACGAGATTTAAAGAAGTATTTACAGTGGAAACCAGTAGGACTCCAGGAAAACAGAGCAGGGGAGTGCACCAGCAAGTGCTGGATGAGGTACATATAACCAAGGAGGACGTGAAGAAGCTGCTATGCGAACTTGACACCTCAATGGCGGGGGGACCAGACATCTCTCCGTGGGTCCTTAAAGAGGGAGCAGAGATATTGTGTGTACCATTAACAAAGATCTTCAACACATCATTTGAAACTGGGCAACTCCCCGAGGTATGGAAGATGGCAAATGTAGTCCCAATTTTTAAAAAGGGAGACAGACATGAGGCACTAAACTACAGACCTGTATCACTAACGTGTATAGTATGCAAGGTCATGGAGAAGTTCATCAGGAGGAGAGTGGTGGAGCACCTGGAAAGAAACAAGTGTATAATTGACAACCAGCATGGTTTCAGGGAGGGAAAATCCTGTGTCACAAACCTACTAGAGTTTTATGACAAGGTGACAGAAGTAAGACAAGAGAGAGAGGGGTGGATCGACTGCATTTTTTTGGACTGCAAGAAGGCCTTCGACACAGTTCCTCACAATAGGTTACTGCAAAAGCTAGAGGATCAGGCGCACATAACAGGAAAGGCACTGCAATGGATCAGAGAATACCTGACAGGGAGGCAACAACGAGTCATGGTACGTGACGAGGTGTCAGAGTGGGCGCCTGTGACAAGCGGGGTTCCACAGGGGTCAGTCCTAGGACCTGTGCTGTTCTTGGTATATGTGAATGACATAACGGAAGGGATAGACTCAGAAGTGTCCTTGTTTACGGATAATGTGAAGTTAATGAGAAGAATCAAATCGGATGAGGATCAGACAGGGCTACAAAGAGACCTGGACAGGCTACAAGCCTTGTCCAGCAACTGGCTCCTTGAGTTTAACCCTGCCAAATGCAAAGTCATGAAGATTGGGGAAGGGCAAAGAAGACTGCAGACACAATATAGTTTAGATGGCCAAAGTCTGCAAACCTCACTCAAGGAAACAGATCTGGGGGTGAGTATAACACCGAGCATATCTCCTGAGGCGCACATCAATCAGATAATTGCTGCAGCATACGGGCGCCTGGCAAACCTACGGATAGCGTTCCGATACCTCAGTAAGGATTCGTTCAAGACTCTGTATACCATTTACGTCAGGCCCATACTGGAGTATGCAGCACCAGTTTGGAATCCACACCTAGTCAAGCACGTCAAGAAATTAGAGAAAGTGCAAAGGTTTGCAAAAAGACTAGTCCCAGAGCTACGGGGATTGTCCTACGAAGAAAGGTTGAGGGAAATCGGCCAGACGACACTGGAGGCCAGGAGGGTCAGGGGAGACATGATAACGACATATAAAATACTGCGCAGCATAGACAAGGTGGACAAAGACGGGATGTTCCAGAGATGGGACACAGACACAGGAGGTCACAATTGGAAGTTGAAGACTCAGATGAATCAAAGGGATGTTAGGAAATATTTCTCCAGTCATAGAGTAGTCAAGCCGTGGAATAGCCTAGAAAGTGACGTAGTGGAGGCGGGAACCATACATAGTTTTAAGGCGAGGTATGATAAAGTTCATGGAGCAGGGAGAGAGAAGACCTAGTAGCAATCAGTGAAGAGACGGGGCCAGGAGATATGACTCGACCCCTGCAACCACAAATAGGTGAGTAAACACACGCATATATATATATATATATATATATATATATATATATATATATATATATATATATATATATATATATATATATATATATATATATATATATATATATATATATATATATATATATATATATATATATATATATATATATATATATATATATATATATATATCTATAGAAATATATATATATATATATATATGTATATATATATATATATATACATATATATATATATATATATATATATATATATATATATATATATATATATATATATATATATATAATGTACACATACACATACATACATACATATTTTGTATTTGATTCCCCATAATTTAATCCCACCCCTCTCCCGAACACCCTAGCATTTACTTCCTTTACAACCCCATCTATAAATATATTAAACAATCATGGTGACATTACACATCCCTGTCTAAGACCTACTTTTACCGGGAAGTATTCTCCCTCTCTTCTACACACCCTAACCTGAGCCTCACTATCCTCATAAAAACTCTTTACAGCATTTAGTACACACACACACGCATATATACATATATATATATATATATATATATATATATATATATATATATATATATATATATATATATATATATGTGTGTGTGTGTGTGTGTGTGTGTGTGTGTGTGTGTGTGTGTGTGTGTGTGTGTGTGTGTGTGTGTGTGTGTGTGTGTGTGTGTGTGTGTGTGTGGGTGTGAAGCATGGGTGATGAATGTTGCAGTGAGGAGAAGGCTGGAGGCAGAGGAGATGTCGTCTCAGGGCAATGTGTGGTGTGAATATAATGCAGAGAATTCGTAGTTTGGAAGTTAGGAGGAGGTGCGGGATTGCCAAAACTGTTGTCCAGAGGTCTGAGGAAGGGTTGTTCAGGTGGTTCGGACACGTAGAGAGATATGGAGCGAAACAGAATGACTTCCAGAGTGTATCAGTCTGTAATGGAAGGAAGGTGGGGTTGGGGGTCGGCCTAGGAAAGGTTGGAGGGAGGGGGTAAAGGAGGTTTTGCGTACGAGGGGCTTGGACTTCCAGCGGGCATGCTTGTGCGTGTTTGATAGGAGTGAATGGAGACAAATGGTTTTTAATACTTGACGTGCTGTTGGAGTGTGAGCAAAGTAACATTTATGAAGGGGTTCAGGGAAACCGGCAGTGCCGGACTTGAGTCCTGGAGATGGGAAGTACAGTGCCTGCACTCTGAAGGAGGGGTGTTAATGTTGCAGTTTAAAAACTGTAGTGTAAAGCACCCTTCTGGCAAGACAGTGATGGAGCGAATGATGTTGATTTTTTTCTTTTTCGGGCCACCCTGCCTTGGTGGGAATCGGCCAGTGTGCTAATAATAATAATAATAATAATTATATATATATATATATATATATATATATATATATATATATTATAGGTAGTAGGTTGGTAGACAGCAACCGCCCAGGGAGGTACTACCGTCCTGCCAAGTGAGTGTAAAACGAAAGCCTGTAATTGTTTTACATGATGGTAGGATTGCTGGTGTCCTTTTTTCTGTCTCATGAACATGCAAGATTTCAGGTACGTCTTGCTACTTCTACTTACACTTAGGTCACACTACACATACATGTACAAGCACATATATACACACCCCTCTGGGTTTTCTTCTATTTTCTTTCTAGTTCTTATTCTTGTTTATTTCCTCTTATCTCCATGGGGAAGTGGAACAGAATTCTTCCTCCGTAAGCCATGCGTGTTGTAAGAGGCAACTAAAATGCCGGGAGCAAGGGGCTAGTAACCTCTTCTCCTGTATATATTACTAAATGTAAAAGGAGAAACTTTCGTTTTTCCTTTTGGGCCACCCCGCCTCGGTGGGATACGGCCGGTGTGTTGAAAGAAAGATATATATATATATACATATACATATATATATACATATACATATATATATATATATATATATATACATATACATATATATATATATATATATATATACATATACATACATATATATATATATATGTATTGTAGGTAGTAGGTTGGTAGACAGGAACCACCCAGGGAAGTACTACCGTCCTGCCAGATGACTGTGAAACAGAAACCTGTAACTGTTTTGCATGATGGTAGGATTGCTGGTTTCATTTTCTGTCTCATAAACACGCTAGATAACAGGGATATCTTGCTACTCCTACCTACACTTTGGTCACACTTCACAGACACGTACATGCATATATATATACATACATCTAGGTTTTTCTCCTTTTTCTAAATAGCTCTTGTTCTTCTTTATTTCTTCTATTGTCCATGGGGAAGTGGAAAAGAATCTTTCCTCCGTAAGCCATGCGTGTCGTATGAGGCGACTAAAATGCCTGGAGCAATGGGCTAGTAACCCCTTCTCCTCTAGACACTTACTAAAAAAGAGAAGAAGAAAAACTTTATAAAACTGGGATGCTTGAATGTGCGTGGATGTAGTGCGGATGACAAGAAACAGATGATTGCTGATGTTATGAATGAAAAGAAGTTGGATGTCCTGGCCCAAAGCAAAACAAAGCTGAAGGGGGTAGGGGAGTTTCGGTGGGGGGAAATAAATGGGATTAAATCTGGAGTATCTGAGAGAGTTAGAGCAAAGGAAGGGGTAGCAGTAATGTTGAAGGATCAGTTATGGAAGGAGAAAAGAGAATATGAATGTGTAAATTCAAGAATTATGTGGATTAAAGTAAAGGTTGGATGCGAAAAGTGGGTCATAATAAGCGTGTATGCACCTGGAGAAGAGAGGAATGTAAAGGAGAGAGAGATTTTGGGAGATGTTAAGTGAATGTATAGGAGCCTTTGAACCAAGTGAGAGAGTAATTGTGGTAGGGGATCTGAATGCTAAAGTAGGAGAAACTTTTAGAGAGGGTGTGGTAGGTAAGTTTGGGGTGCCAGGTGTAAATGGTAATGGGAGCCCTTTGATTGAACTTTGCAGAAAGGGGTTTAGTTATAGGTAATACATATTTTAAGAAAAAGAGGATAAATAAGTATACAAGATATGATGTAGGGCGAAATGACAGTAGTTTGTTGGATTATGTATTGGTAGATAAAAGACTGTTGAGTAGACTTCAGGATGTACATGTTTATAGACGGGCCACAGATATGTCAGATCACTTTCTAGTTGTAGCTACGCTGAGAGTAAAAGGTAGATGGGATACAAGGAGAATAGAAGCATCAGGGAAGAGAGAGGTGAAGGTTTATAAACTAAAAGAGGAGTCAGTTAGGGTAAGATATAAACAGCTATTGGAGGATAGATGGGCTAATGAGAGCATAGGCAATGGGGTCGAAGAGGTATGGGGTAGGTTTAAAAATGTAGTGTTAGAGTGTTCAGCAGAAGTTTGTGGTTACAGGAAAGTGGGTGCGAGAGGGAAGAGGAGCGATTGGTGGAATGATAATGTAAAGAGAGCAGTAAGGGAGAAAAAGTTAGCACATGAGAAGTTTTTACAAAGTAGAAGTGATGCAAGGAGGGAAGAGTATATGGAGAAAAAGAGAGAGGTTAAGAGAGTGGTGAAGCAATGTAAAAAGAGAGCAAATGAGAGAGTGGGTGAGATGTTATCAACAAATTTTGTTGAAAATAAGAAAAAGTTTTGGAGTGAGATTAACAAGTTAAGGAAGCCTAGAGAACAAATGGATTTGTCACTTAAAAATAGGAGAGGAGAGTTATTAAATGGAGAGTTAGAGGTATTGGGAAGATGGAGGGAATATTTTGAGGAATTGTTAAATGTTGATGAAGATAGGGAAGCTGTGATCTCGTGTATAGGAGTTTACCTGGAGAGAGTTCCGGGGGTCAACGCCCCCGCGGCCCGGTCTGAGACCAGGCCTCCTGGTGGATCAGAGCCTGATCAACCAGGCTGTTGCTGCTGGCTGCACGCAAACCAACATACGAGCCACAGCCCGGCTGATCCGGAACTGACTTTAGGTGCTTGTCCAGTGCCAGCTTGAAGACTGCCAGGGGTCTGTTGGTAATCCCCCTTATGTGTGCTGGGAGGCAGTTGAACAGTCTCGGGCCCCTGACACTTATTGTATGGTCTCTTAACGTGCTAGTGACACCCCTGCTTTTCATTGGGGGGATGGTGCATCGTCTGCCAAGTCTTTTGCTTTCGTAGTGGGTGATTTTCGTGTGCAAGTTCGGTACTAGTCCCTCTAGGATTTTCCAGGTGTATATAATCATGTATCTCTCCCTCCTGCGTTCCAGGGAATACAGGTTTAGGAACCTCAAGCGCTCCCAATAATTGAGGTGTTTTATCTCCGTTATGCGCGCCGTGAAAGTTCTCTGTACATTTTCTAGGTCGGCAATTTCACCTGCCTTGAAAGGTGCTGTTAGTGTGCAGCAATATTCCAGCCTAGATAGAACAAGTGACCTGAAGAGTGTCATCATGGGCTTGGCCTCCCTAGTTTTGAAGGTTCTCATTATCCATCCTGTCATTTTTCTAGCAGATGCGATTGATACAATGTTATGGTCCTTGAAGGTGAGATCCTCCGACATGATCACTCCCAGGTCTTTGACGTTGGTGTTTCGCTCTATTTTGTGGCCAGAATTTGTTTTGTACTCTGATGAAGATTTAATTTCCTCATGTTTACCATATCTGAGTAATTGAAATTTCTCATCGTTGAACTTCATATTGTTTTCTGCAGCCCACTGAAAGATTTGGTTGATGTCTGCCTGGAGCTTTGCAGTGTCTGCAATGGAAGACACTGTCATGCAGATTCGGGTGTCATCTGCAAAGGAAGACACGGTGCTGTGGCTGACATCCTTGTCTATGTCGGATATAAGGATGAGGAACAAGATGGGAGCGAGTACTGTGCCTTGTGGAACAGAGCTTTTCACCGTAGCTGCCTCGGACTTTACTCTGTTGACGACTACTCTCTGTGTTCTGTTAGTGAGGAAATTATAGATCCATCGACCGACTTTTCCTGTTATTCCTTTAGCACGCATTTTGTGCGCTATTACGCCATGGTCACACTTGTCGAAGGCTTTTGCAAAGTCTGTATATATTACATCTGCATTCTTTTTGTCTTCTAGTGCATTTAGGACCTTGTCGTAGTGGTCCAATAGTTGAGACAGACAGGAGCGACCTGTTCTAAACCCATGTTGCCCTGGGTTGTGTAACTGATGGGTTTCTAGATGCGTGGTGATCTTGCTTCTTAGGACCCTTTCAAAGATTTTTATGATATGGTATGTTAGTGCTATTGGTCTGTAGTTCTTTGCTGTTGCTTTACTGCCCCCTTTGTGGAGTGGGGCTATGTCTGTTGTTTTTAGTAACTGTGGGACGACCCCCGTGTCCATGCTCCCTCTCCATAGGATGGAAAAGGCTCGTGATAGGGGCTTCTTGCAGTTCTTGATGAACACAGAGTTCCATGAGTCTGGCCCTGGGGCAGAGTGCATGGGCATGTCATTTATCGCCTGTTCGAAGTCATTTGGCGTCAGGATAACATCGGATAGGCTTGTGTTAATCAAATTTTGTGGCTCTCTCATAAAAAATTCATTTTGATCTTCGACTCTCAGTCTGGTTAGCGGCTTGCTAAAAACTGAGTCATATTGGGACTTGAGTAGCTCACTCATTTCCTTGTTGTCATCTGTGTAGGACCCATCTTGTTTAAGTAGGGGCCCAATACTGGACGTTGTTCTCGATTTTGATTTGGCATAGGAGAAGAAATAATTTGGGTTTCTTTCGATTTCATTTATGGCTTTTAGTTCTTCCCGCGATTCCTGACTCCTAAAGGATTCTTTTAGCTTAAGTTCGATGCTTGCTATTTCTCTGACCAGTGTCTCCCTACGCATTTCAGATATATTGACCTCTTTTAGCCGCAAGGAGGAATAACATCTTGTAGGAGTGAGGAAAAGCCAGTTGTGAGTGTGGGGGAAGTTCGTGAGGCAGTAGGTAAAATGAAAGGGGGTAAGGCAGCCGGGATTGATGGGATAAAGATAGAAATGTTAAAAGCAGGTGGGGATATAGTTTTGGAGTGGTTGGTGCAATTATTTAATAAATGCATGGAAGATGGTAAGGTACCTAGGTACTGGCAGAGATCATGCATAGTTCCTTTGTATAAAGGCAAAGGGGACAAAAGAGAGTGCAAAAATTATAGGAGGATAAGTCTGTTGAGTATACCTGGTAAAGTGTATGGTAGAGTTATTATTGAAAGAATTAAGAGTAAGACGGAGAATAGGATAGCAGATGAACAAGGAGGCTTTAGGAAAGGTAGGGGGTGTGTGGACCAGGTGTTTACAGTGAAACATATAAGTGAACAGTATTTAGATAAGGCTAAAGAGGTTTTTGTGGCATTTATGGATTTGGAAAAGGCGTATGACAGGGTGGATAGGGGGGCAATGTGGCAGATGTTGCAGGTGTATGGTGTAGGAGGTAGGGCACTGAAAGCAGTGAAGAGTTTTTACGAGGATAGTGAGGCTTAAGTTAGAGAATGTAGGAAAGAGGGAAATTATTTCCCAGTAAAAGTAGGCCTTAGACAAGGATGTGTGATGTCACCGTGGTTGTTTAATATATTTATAGATGGGGTTGTAAGAGAAGTAAATGCGAGGGTCTTGGCAAGAGGCGTGGAGTTAAAAGATAAGGAATCAAACATAAAGTGGGAGTTGCCACAGTTGCTCTTTGCTGATGACACTGTGCTCTTCGGAGATTCCGAAGAGAAGTTGCAGAGATTGGTGGATGAATTTGGTAGGGTGTGTAAAAGAAGAAAATTAAAAGTGAATACAGGAAAGAGTAAGGTTATGAGGATAACAAAAAGATTAGGTGATGAAAGATTGGATATCAGATTGGAGGGAGAGAGTATGGAGGAGGTGAATGTATTCAGATATTTGGGAGTTGACGTGTCAGCGGATGGATCTATGAAAGATGAGGTGAATCATAGAATTGATGAGGGGAAAAGGGTGAGTGGTGCACTTAGGAGTCTGTGGAGACAAAGAACTTTGTCCTTGGAGGCAAAGAGGGGAATGTATGAGAGTATAGTTTTACCAACGCTCTTGTATGGGTGTGAAGCATGGGTGATGATTGTTGCAGCGAGGAGAAGGCTGGAGGCAGAGGAGATGTCATGTCTGAGGGCAATGTGTGGTGTGAATATAATGCAGAGAATTCGTAGTTTGGAAGTTAGGAGGTGCGAGATTACCAAAACTGTTGTCCAGAGGGCTGAGGAAGGGTTGTTGAGGTGGTTCGGACATGTAGAGAGAATGGAGCGAAACAGAGTGACTTCAAGAGTGTATCAGTCTGTAGTGGAAGGAAGGCGGGGTAGGGGTCGGCCTAGGAAAGGTTGGAGGGAGGGGGTAAAGGAGGTTTTGTGTGCGAGGGACTTGGACTTCCAGCAGGCATGCGTGAGCGTGTTTGATAGGAGTGAATGGAGACAAATGGTTTTTAATACTTGACGTGCTGTTGGAGTGTGAGCAAAGTAACATTTATGAAGGGGTTCAGGGAAACCGGCAGGCCGGACTTGAGTCCTGGAGATGGGAAGTACAGTGCCTGCACTCTGAAGGAGGGGTGTTAATGTTGCAGTTTAAAAACTGTAGTGTAAAGCACCCTTCTGGCAAGACAGTGATGAAGTGAATGATGGTGAAAGTTTTTCTTTTTCGGGCCACCCTGCCTTGGTGGGAATCGGCCAGTGTGATAATAAAAAAATAATATATATACATATATATATATGTACATATATACATACATATATATATACATATATATATACATATATATATACATATATATATATACATATATATATACATATATAAATATATGTATATATATATATATATTATATATATATATATATATATATATATATATATATATATATATATATATATATATATATATATATATATATATATATATATATATATATGAGCCGAATAGGCAGAATTTGCGATCTTGGCTTAAATAGCAACGCTCATCTTGCCATATAGGACAAGTGAAAATTTGTGTATGCAATAATTTCGCCAAAATCAATCTGAACCTAAAGAAAAAAATATGTTTCACTGTGTTTTAGTATTAAATTATTGTAAACAAATCTAAAATATATTTAGCTGGGTTAGGCTAAAATAAATTGTTCTTGTTATAATAAGGTTAGGTAAATTTTCTAAGATTCTTTTGGAGCAAAATTAAAAATTTGTACATTAACATTAATGAAAAAAAATATATCTTTAAACGTATAAGAGAAAATTTTAGAAAGGACTTAATTTTAAATGAGTTCTTGCTAATTGACCAGTTTTACATATTCGGCACGACATATATATATATATATATATATATATATATATACATATATATATATATATATATATTATATATATATGTATATATATGTATATATATATATAAATAATATATATATATATATATATATATGTCGTACCTAACAAGCCGAACTTGCTGAACAGGCCGAACTCCCTTAAAAATTAAACTTCCTCCTCTCCCCAAAAAAATCTTACAGAATCAAAGATAAATCTTTTTTGATTGACAATGATATAAAGATTTTTATTTTTAAACCAAAACTAACTTAGAAACCTCACCTAACCTCCATTAAAATAACATTTTTTTATCTATATTTAAAATTTTAAGTATATTTGTTATTACATAAAATCTATGATATATATTTTTTATGTTTTGCTTACATCGATTTCCGCTGATTTATGGCAAAAACAAATTTTCATTCTGCAAATTCGGCAAAGTGAACCATTGCCAAACTCAACAATTAGGCTTAAACGGCGCGACAATTTATATACATGTGTTCAAAAGTTCCTCAAAGAGCTGGGTGAAAAACTCATCACAGAAACCAAGGATCACAGAGCGGCCAGCTTCCTCTTTCAGAAACTCAGTGTTGCGATCCACAGGGAAAATGCCTGCAGCATTCTGGGCACAAGACCCACCGCCGGAGAAGTATTCGACATAGTAATAATAATAATAATAATAATAATAATAATAATAATAATAATAATATTTTTATTTACTACAAGTACATGTACATGGTATACAGTAGTTGACATCAATGACACACTACTTTATAGAAAGCCGCTTGTTATGCTGAGCATTTCGGGCAAATTAGGTCAGTGTCCCAGGATGCGACCCACACCAGTCGAATAACACCCAGGTACCCATTTACTGATGGGTGAACATAGACAACAGGTGTAAAAAAACACGCCCTATTTTTCTACTCAGGCTGGGAATCGAACCCAGACTCTCGCCGTGTGAAGCAAGAGCTTCGACCACATAGTCTACATAGAATATAGAATACAGAGGGTGGTAGGAGACGAAAATATTCAAACAGCTCCGGGGAGAACTTTGAGTTTTCACTGAAGGAAATTTATTCTTTTCTCTGAGGATGAGGGTCTCCAGAACACTTCCAGAGGTGGTACCGCCTCTTCACTGGCCGCTACTGGGTCACTATCCGCGCACCATGAGCTTTGTCATACCTCTGCTATAAGCTATGAATGGATCCTGCCTCCACTACAACGCCTCCCAAACTATTCCACTTCCTGACTACTCTGTGACTGTGTGTGTGTGTGTGAGTGTGTGAGTGTGTGAGTGTGTGTGTGTGTGTGTGTGTGTGTGTGTGTGTGTGTGTGTGTGTGTGTATGTGTGTGTATGTGTGTGTGTGTGTGTGTGTGTGTGTGTGTGAGCGTGTGTGTGTGTGTGTGTGTGTGTGTGTGTGTGTGTGTGTGTGTGTGTGTGTACTCACCTATTTGTGGTTGCAGGGGTCGAGTCTTTGCTCCTGGCCCCGCCTCTTCACTGGTTGCTACTGGGTCCTCTCCGTGCTCCATGAGCTTTATCATACCTCGTCTTAAAATTATTTATGGTTCCCGCCTCCACTACGTCACTTTCTAGGCTATTCCACTGCCTGACAACTCTATGACTGAAGAAATACTTCCTAACATCCCTTTAACTCATCTGAGTCTTCAACTTCCAATTGTGACCTCTTGTTTCTGTGTCCCCTCCCTGGAACATCCTGTCTTTGTCCACCTTGTCTATTCCGGGCATGATTTTATATGTCGTTATCATGTCTCCCCTGACCCTCCTGTCCTCCAGTGTCGTCAGGCCGATTTCCCTTAACCTTTCTTCGCAGGACATTCCCCTTAGCTCTGGAACTAACCTTGTCGCAAACCTTTGCACTTTCTCTAATTTCTTGACGTGCTTGATCAAGTGCGGGTTCCAAACAGGTGCTGCATACTCCAGTATGGGCCTGACGTACACGGTGTACATTGTCTTGAACGATTCCTTACTAAGGTATCGGAACGCTGTTCTCAGGTTTGTCAGGCGCCCTTATACTGCAGCAGTTATCTGGTTTGTGTGTGCTTCTGGAGACATGCTCAGTGTTATACTCACCCCAAGATCTTCCTCCTTGAGTGAGGTTTGAAGTCTTTGGCCACCTAGCCTATACTCCGTCTGCGGTTTTCTGTGCCCTTCCCCGATCTTTATGACTTTGCATTTGGCGGGGTTAAATTCGAGAAGCCAGTAGCTGGACCAGGTGTCCAGTCTGTCCAGGTCTCTTTGAAGTCCTGCCTGATCCTCATCTGATTTAATTCTCCTCATTAACTTCACATCATCTGCGAACAGGGACACTTCTGAGTCTAACCCATCCATCATGTTCACATATACCAAAAATAGCACTGGTCCTAGGATCGACCCCTGTGGGACCCCGCTCGTCACAGGTGCCCACTGTGATACCTCATCACGTAACATGACTCGTTGTTGCCTCCCTGTCAGGTATTCTCTGATCCATTGCAGTGCCTTTCCTGTTATATGCGCCTGATCCTCCAGCTTCTGCACTAATCTCTTGTGTAGAACTGTGTCAAAGAAGATGCAATCAACCCACCCTCTCTCTCGTGTCTTACTTCTGTTACTTTATCATAAAACTCCAGAAGGTTTGTGACACAGGATTTGCCTTCCATGAATCCGAGCTGGTTGGCGTTTATACTCTTGTTCCGTTCCAGGCGCTCCACCACTCTCCTCCTGATAATCTTCTCCATAACTTTGCATACTATACACGTCAATGACACAGGTCTATAGTTTAGTGCATCTTTTCCGTCTCCTTTTTTAAAAGTGGGAACTACATTTGCCGTCTTCCATACCTCAGGTAGTTGCCCAGTTTCCAGGGATGTGTTGAAGATTGTGGTAAGTAGCACACACAGTATGTCTGCTCCCTCCCTGAGGACCCACGAGGAGGTGTTGTCCTGTCCCATTGCCTTTGAGGTATCAAGGTTACTTAGCTGCTTCTTCACTTCCTCCTCAGTTGTGTGCATATCATCCAGCACTTGTTGGTCTATTCCCTGTTGGTGTCCCCCTCTGTCCTGTCTTCCCAGAGTCCTTCCTGTCTCCACTGTGAATCCTTTCTTAAATCTCGAGTTGAGCTCCTCACATACCTTTTGATCGTTTCTTGTGAGTTTCCCCACCTTCTTTCCTCAGCCTGATCACCTGGTCTTTGACTGTAGCCTTTCTCCTAATGTGGCTAAACAGCAGTTTCGTGTGTGTGTGTGTGTGTGTGTGTGTGTGTGTGTGTGTGTGTGTGTGTGTGTGTGTGTGTGTGTGTGTGTGTGTGTGTGTGTGTGTGTGTGTGTGTGTGTGTGTGTGTGTGTGTGTGTGTGTGTGTGTGTGTGTGTGTGTGTGTGTGTGTACTCACCTAATTGTGGTTGCAGGGGTCGATACTCATGGCCCCTCCTCTTCAGGTCCTCTCTCTCTCTGCTTCCTGAGCTTTGTCATACCTCATCTTAACGCTATGTATGGTTCCCGCCTCCACTACATCACTTGCTAGGCTATTCCACTTCCTGACGACTCTATGACTGAAGAAATACTTCCTAACATCCCTGTGACTCGTCTGAGTCTTCAGCTTCCAATTGTGACCCCTTCTTTCTGTGTCCCCTCTCTGGAACATCCTGTCTCTGTCCACCTTATCTATTCCATGCAGTATTTTGTATGTCATTATCTTTATAACGGTTTTGTTTGGTAGGTGCTGCAAGCGGGTGGTTAATGATACGTCTTCGGAGGCTTCTTACTTTATTGTTAAGTAGTGGTGGGTACACAGGCTTGTGTTGTGCCCATGGCCCGGGCAGGGTCATCCCACGAAAGAGAGCTACTAGTACTTGTGTCTTCCTGCTAGGCCGCTGTGTGAGTGAGCGCGAGGCATGGGCCGACAGGCTGGCGTGCCTACGAGAGGCCTGGCAGCACCAGCATGGCGCGAAATATGAACTAAGCTGGCAGACAGCATGGGCTGTCTGTGCAGACAGTACAGGCTGTCTACATCATGTCTCCCCTGACCCTCATGTCCTCCAGTGTCATTAGCCCGATTTTCCACAACCATTCTTCGTAGGACATTCCCCTGAGCTCCGGAACTAGCCTTGTTGCAAACCTTTGTACTTTCTCTAATTTCTTGACGTGGTTGACCAGGTGTGGGTTCCAAACTGGTGCTGCATACTCCAGTATAGGCCTGATGTACACAGTGTACTGTGACTTGAACGATTCCTTACTAAGGTATCGGAACCCTATTCCCAGGTTTGCCAGGCGCACATATGCTGCAACAGTTATCTGGTTGATGAGTGCCTCCAGAGATGTGCTCGGTGTTATGGTGACCCCTAGATCTTTCTCCTTGAGTGAGGTTTGCAGTCTTTGTCCACCTAACCTATACTCTGTCTGGGGTCTTCTTTGTCCTTCCCCAGTCTTCATGACTGCATTTGGTAGGGTTGAATTCGAGAAGCCAGTTGCTGGACCATGCGTCCAGCCTGTTCAAGTCTCTTTGTGGTCCTGACTGATCCTCATCTGATTTAATTATTCTCATTAACTTTATATCATCTGCGAACAGGGACACTTCAGAGTCTATCCCTTCCATCATGTCATTCACATATACCAAAAATAGCCCGGTCCTAGGACTGACACCTGTGGGACTCCCCTCGTCACAGGCGCCCACTGTGATACCTTATCACGTACGATGACTCGTTGCTGCCTCCCTGTCAGGTATTCTCTGATCCATTGCAGTGTTCTTCCTGTTATATGCGCCTGATCCTCCAGCTTCCGCACTAATCTCTCGTGAGGAACTGTGTCGAAAACCTTCCTGCAGTCCAGGAAAATGCAATCAACCCACACCTCTCTCTCGTGTCATACTTCTCTTACTTTGTCATAAAACTCCAGAAGGTTTGTGACACAGGATTTTCCTTCCATGAATCCGTGCTGGTTGTCGTTTGTAATCTTCCGTTCCAGGTGCTCCACCATTCTCCTGTTGATAATCTCCTTCATGACTTTGCATACTATTCATGTCAGAGACACTGGTCTGTAGATTAGTGCCTCGTTTCTGTCTCCTTTCTTAAAAATGGGGACTACATTTGCCGTCTTCCATACCTCAGGTAGTTGCCCAGTTTCAAGGGATGTATTGAAGATTGTGGTTAGTGGCATGCACAGCTTCTCTGCTCCTGTGTATGTGTGTGTGTGTGTGCTCGCCTAATTCTCACCTAATTGTGGTTGCAGGGGTCGATTCATAGCTCCTGGCTCCGCCTCTTCACTAGTCGCTGCTAGGTCACTCCCTCCCTGCTCCGGGAGATTTATCATACTTCTTTTAAAAGCTATGTATGACTCATGCCTCCACCACCTCCTTTTCAAGACTATTCCACTTCTTGACAACTCTGTGACCGAAGAAATACTTCCTAACATCCCTGTGACTCATCTGAGTCTTCAACTTCCAATTGTGACCCCTTGTTGGTGTGTCCCATCTCTGAAACATCTTGCCCCTCTCCACCTTTTCGATTCCTCTCAATATTTTATATGTTGTTATCATTATCCCCCTGCCCCTCCTGTCCTCCAAGTGTCGTCAGGTCGATATTCCTTAACCTCTCCTCGTGCGACATGCCCCTTAACTCCGGGACTAGTCTTGTTGCAAACCTCTGCACTTTAATTTCTTGACGTGCTTGGCCAGGTGTGGGTTCGAAACTGGTGCTGCATACTCCAACATGGGCCTGTCGTACACGGTGTACAGAGTCCTGAACGATTCCTTGCTGAGATGTCGGAATGCTATTCGTAGGTTTGCTAGACGCCCGTATGCTGCAGCACTTATATGGTTGATGTGCGCCTCAGAAGATGTTTTCGGTGTTACATTCATCCCAAGATCCTTATCCTTTAGTGAGGTTTGTAGTCTTTTGCCCCCTAGGCAGTATTCCGTCTGCGGTTTTCTTTGCCCTTCCCTGATCTTCATGACTTTGCACTTGGATGGGTTGAACTCCAGGAGCTATTTGCTGGACCAGGCCTGTAGCCTGTCCAAACCACTTTGTACTTCTGCCTGGTAATCCTCTGATTGAATTCTCATTAACATGACATCATCTGCAAACAGAGACACTTCCGAGTCAATTCCTTCCGTCATGTCATACACATATACCAAAAACAGCGCCGGCCCTAGGAGTGACCCCTGTGGAACCCCGCTCATTACAGGCGCCCACTTCAACACCTCGTCACGTACCATGACTCGCCGCTGCTTTCCTCTCAGGTATTCTCTGATCCGTTGCAGTGCCTTCCCTGTTATACCTGCCTGGTCTTCCAGTTTTTGCACTAATCTCTTGTGTGGAACTGTGTCAAAAGCCTTCTTGCAGTCCAAGGAAATATAATCTACCCACCCCTCTCACTCTTGTCTTACTGCTGTCACCTTGTCATAGAACTCAGTAGGTTTGTGACACAGGATTTTGCGTCTTTGAGTCAGTGCTGGTTGTCGTTGATAAGCTCATACCTTTCTAGATGTTCCACCACTCTTCTCCTGATACTGGTCTATAGTTTAGTGCTGCATGTCTGTCTCCATTTTTTTTAAATTATGACTATATTTGCTCTCCATACCTCAAGGAACTGCCCTGTTTCAAAAGATATGTTGAAAATTGTTGCTAGTGGTACACAGAGTGCCTCTCCTCCCTCTCTCGGGACCCAAGGAGAGATGTTATCCAGTCGCATCGCGTTCGAGGTATCTAGTTCACTTAGCAGCCTCCTCACCTCTTCCTTGGTTATATGTATTGTGTCTAGCACTTGGTGTTGTACCCCACCCCTCCGTGTTTCAGAAGTCCTTTCTGTCTCCACTGCGAATACTTCTTTAAATCTCACATTGAGCTCCTCACATACTTCTTGGTCATTTTTTTGTGATCTCGCCTCCTTTCCACAGCCTGATTACCTGGTCCTTGACTGTTGTTGTCCTCCTGATGTGACTATACAACAGCTTTCGGTCAGATTTGACTTTTGTTGCTATGTCGTTTTTCTATTGTCGCTGGGCCTCCCTCCTTACCTGTGCATATTCATTTCTGGCTCTTCAACTACTCTCTTTATTCTCCTGAGTCATTTGCCTTCTATACTTTTTCCATTCTCTAGCACATTTAATTTGGCCTCTCTATACCTGTGGGTGAACCAAGGGCTCATTCTTGCCTTTTCATTATTTCTGTTGCCTTTGTTTACAAACCTCTCCTCTGCTGCCTTGCATAATGTCACATTATTATTATAATCAAAAAGAAGCGCTAAGCCACAAGGACTATACAGAATGTTGTCACAGATTTCATCATCTCACTGATGTTCCACTGAACCTCATGCAGGAAGTTCCTCAAGCCTGTATAGTTCCCTCTCTCTTGTAGTTTGGCTTCCTCTGTTCTGCCCTCCCTGCATCCCTCTCCACTAGTAACACTATGTATTCGAAGCTCAGAAAGACATGATCACTGGCTCCAAGGGGCCCTTCATATGTGATGTCCTCTATATCTGTACTACTTAAGGGGAATACTAGGTGAAATCTTGCTGGTTCATCGTCTCCTCTCTCTTTCTCTCTCTCTCTCCGGTAGTGTCCCTAACGAGCTGATGTATGAAGTTTTCCAGTACCACCTCCAACATCTTTGCCCTCCATGTTTCTAGGCCCCACTGTGGTTCCAGGTTATTCCCATTCGATTTGTTTGTGTGACTGAAGTCACCAACAACCAGTAGCTTTGTTCTGCCCATATGGGCCCTTCTGGCCACTTCAGCCAGTGTGTCAACTATTGCTCTGTTACTCTCATCATATTCTTGTCTTGGCCTCCTGCTATTTTGTGGTGGGTGATACATCATTGCAATTACCACTGAAGTGTTCCTATTATGTAATCTCTGCTTCACCTCTGCATTCTCTCTCCAGTTCCTCCTTTGATGAGCAGTGCCACTCCTCTACCCCCTCTGTTCCCTCTGTCTTTCCTCAAGATCTGATATCCAGTCGCAAAGATGGCATCTGTTATCATTCCTGTAAGCTTGGTTTCTGTGAGAGCTATGATATACAGTGCCACTCCTCCCACTTATTCATTATCCCATCAGTGCTGGTGTACCATACTTTCAGTTTCCTCTCCAGCACTGCGTTCTGGGGAGTTTGTGGAGGTTGGGGAGTGGGGGACCTGGCAGAATGCTGTGGGATTCTACTGCATAGTGTTGGGTGGGGGCTGTGAGTGTGGATTGTGGTTTGTATTGGGATAGTGTGCTTAGCTGAGGGGTTTTGAAGGTTTCTAGCCCCATTTCTCACAGGTCCAGGCATGGGAATGCAGGATCAATTCCTGGCCAAGCCACACTTCTGTTAATAGTTCAAAATCATTTGTTTCATGATTTCATTAATATATAGACTGCTCGTGAAGGCTGGTACCCCCAACAGGATGAGGTTGAAATTAATCTCTAAGGCTCCACGACCACGTATGCCCTTGCATCAGGGAAAACACGCTCAGTACTGCTGAGCAACTGGTGTTTAAGGATTGTTGTTCAAGTGGAATATATATATGTCGTGCTGAATTGGTAAAAACTTGCAATTTTGACTTAATTAGCAACACTCTTCTTGCCGAATGAGGCAAGCGAAAATTTATTTGTTTATTATTAAATTATTGTATCTAAAATATATTTTGTTAGCTTAGGCTAAATTAAATTGAGCTTGTTATAAGGTTAGGTAAGTTTTCTAAGGTTCCTTTGGTACAAAATTAATAATATTTACATTAACATAGATGAAAAAATATATCCTTAAGCGTATAAAAGAAAATTTTAGAAAGAACTTAATTTTAAATGAGTTCTTGCTAATTGACCAGTTTTACCTATTATTCAAGACATATATATAAACATATGTAGATATGAAATATAATTACAGATGTAGGGGATATCAACTATGTGGATCCAGGGCTCAAGACTGTTCAACAGCCTTCCACCAGCCATAAAGGGCATTACCAGTAGACCCCAGGTTGTCTTCAAGAGGGAGCTGGACAAAAACCTAAAGTTGGTGCCGCATCAGCCGGGCTGTGGTTCGTACGTTGGACTACGTGCGGCCAGCAGTAACAGCCTGGTTGATCAGACTCTGATCCACCGGGAGGACTGGTCGTGGACCGGGCCGTGGGAGTGTTGATCCCCAGAATACCCTCCAGTTAGACTCACTGAAAAGTCAAAGATCCACTTCTCGACAAGTGAAGTCTTCGCAGAGTAAAACTTTTCTCTGATATATGGACGCAACACATGTAAAAAATGGAACTTATGACAACGTTCATCTCTTATCTTTATCTCTTTTCCTTATATCTTCAACTTTTCTATATTTTCATTGCCTTTCCTGTCTTCTGCCTTTGGTGGATTCTCCCTTATGAGGGTTTCTTTGTCCCACAAGGGATTTTGTCTTACCCCCGTGGGCCAGTAGCTCTTCTGCAGTGCTCCTCTGTTCTTATAGACTACCTTCACTATCATTATTATTGCTGTTTCTTTGCTAATATTCTGCTCTACCCTTTCTTCACTACTATTTTCTTATTTCCACCTTTACCATTGCTTCACCACTTCTACTGCTACTGTATACAACAGGCCAAGTGTCTAATCGACATGTGCCTAGGACAAAATGGTAACTAACTACTACTCAATTAAATTTATATTTGTAACTGCTGTCTGCCTCTTATTGTTACTTCTACTAACTAGTGCCTCTCTCCTTCCCTCCCTCTATCTTTCAGTGTGTTATTTTTTTTTTTTTTTTTTTTTGTATTCACTACTTCCTCTAGTCATTATTTTTTTTTATTTTATTTAAAAAGTACATCACAGAACATAAAAAAAAAAAACAGGCCTTATCTGTCAACAAATGTAAAACTTTCCATGGCCATATAATACCACATACAAATATAAATAATTATACATGTAACAAATATTATCTAATGAAAACACAAACGGTAACCAAATTAAGGAGAGAATTGATACAAACTTCCGTACTAACTACATCAAAAGTAAAACCTGATATTCTGTACTATGACTTAACGTCATAAGGTAATAACTCAAAAGAGCACAGTATGTTACATACCGTAACCCTGCAAACTAAAACCCCCCCTTCCCCAGACAGAACCTCCCCCTATCTGAAAAGTACAACATAAAATTAGAACCACAAGAGTGCACAATAAATTAAGTTAACCCTAACACATCTATAATGCTATCCAAAAGTATAAATCTTCCAACACGTAAGAATATGAAGTATAAACTACAATGATACATCTGTTCCCAAAACTTAAAATGGTAAAGGTTATAACTGCCTCACGGTTTACAAAACAAACTGCAAGTGCAATAAGTACATTATGTAAATATGGAACAGTTTGATTTCTAACATTGGTTATAAAGTATTTCCTGTAGTCAAATTACATTAACAAGATCCGTCCACATCATAAACAGCAATCATTATATTGAGATCCTAGCCTGCAGAAAGAAAAAAATCGTAAACCCTCACCATAAAATTTTTTTTTTTTTTTTTTTTTTTTTTCTTTTTTTTTTTTTTTTTAATTTATTCAATGATTTACTCTGACACAAATTCATTAACGTAATATTTTTTTCTTTATTTTTATATTTATTTAAAACAGTACAATACATTAAATAATCATAGGATTACCTGTCATTACATTCATAGTAAGTATAATTACAATTGTCAATATATACGCTAGAACGGTTATAAATATTCGTCCGTCCCCTATTCATTATGTACCTATCCTAAGGTAACACAAGAATATACAAATTCTTCGTTACCTTAATTAAAACCCTCTTATATACATTATAAACAAAGAGAAACTATTCATCAACAATATGCCTTAGTGTTTGATTTTATGTCAATAAAACCTTTGTAAAGACATAATACATAAACAAGTGCATATATAACAAAATATCCAAAAACGAACGATATGTAATGAAACTGGTAGTCAATTTACTTGACTACTGCAAAGATACTAAACATATTCAGTACATTACACAAAGGGTTCCACTTAATAGCATGAGATAATTCTGAATTGCCAAACAAGTAACATTATGCAACATACACACACCACATTCTTATCACATATACACACACACATTATGAGAGATTATGTACACATAATACAAAATTGTTACCCTCATATCTGGTCATATTCCAAAGCATATATCCCAGGAGACCCCAAGCAGAACGTTACCAGGTATCATCCACATGCCTGATACAAGGAAAGTATAAAATGAAAAACTATATATATAAGTTGCACAAGGTGCTTTTACATAACACCTGTCATGCAATTCATGAGTTTGCTTCACAAGAGACCCACTCTCTTAACCACGTCAATTTAAGAACAAAAATTAGTTTCCAAGCAATAGTATATATATTTGTTTGAATAAAACATCATCCAAACTAACGATCATACCTATCATTTATACATTAAACCACACCCATACCAATCGTATGCCACCTTCACTCACACATATTCAAGAAGCCAGCCTCGTGTACCCTTTAAGGTATTAACTCCCATAAATCCCTGACCTTGAATCTGCAATATCCCTTTGAAAATAAGAAAAACCATCTGTTTCCCGTAATGTCTTTATTTCTCTGCTGTGTACCATAAAATATCGCTACCAGTGCTCTGATTCTCTCCCTCACAGATAAATGCCTATATACCCATGACGTATATACAAAATCCGTCACTAAATATCCGATTGCATTCTGTACCGGTGTTTCGACCCCCCCCCCCACATCTAAACTTAAAGCTCTTAAGACACTAAACCCACCCCCACCCACCATTATTAATACCCTACCAAACCACAACCTTACGTGTTCCAATCTCTTACATAAATAAACTGCATGAAAGACCGTATCAGGATCTCCACACACACAACACAGCCCCCCCTCCTGCACGCGCCTATTCGCTAAAACTTCCCCGGACGGCAGTATATTATGTAAAAATTTAAACATTATCTCCCTGACCTTGGCTCGTAACCGTAATGCTTTTAAACGACCCCATATGTCCTTCCATGCATACATTGGATATATTCCCTCCACCTTAGCCACTACCTCCCTGCCCTCTACCAGTGCCAATTTGCCGATCTTGATCTTGCGTGGATCTTTTACATAAATTAACATCCTCAACATGTCCTCACATCTCTTTACATCCGTGCCGGTCAACCAACGTACCAAGTCCCGTCTTATCCAGGTCAAACCCGTGCCAGCCATTCTACCCTCTCTCAAGTAGCTATGCTTGACATACATACCTAACATTCGATTATGCAGATTCATTAGCCCCAGGCCACCCCGGCCAACCGGAATCGACACCACATTCCTCGTTAACCAATCACAACCTGAACCCCAAATATATCTATATACACGCGTTAACATACGCTTTTCATCATATGGATGTAACGGATAAATACATGCCACATGCCACAACTTACTGAACAAAATCACATTCACCACAATTGCGCGCTGATGTATAGACAAGCCACCTTCCCTCAAACCTGTTAAACGACCTAAAACCCTCTCTACAGCCTCACTTGAATTCACCTTCCTCGCATCCTGTATGTTATCCCTATGCACAATCCCACACACCTTAATTTGATTTACTAAAGGCCAGCCTTCCCTCTGGCCTAATACCACACCCGCACAATCCCCCACCCCCATAAGCATTGATTTTTCCTTATTAACCGTCATTCCGGTTGCTTTCCCGAAACATTCCACCAATTCGCTCACTTTTCCTAAAACCTTGGCTCCACGAAATAAAACCGTAGTGTCGTCCACGTAACCTATAATTCCTGATTGTACCCCCACCCAACCTTGCTTGTCATCCTGTCGTACAATCCCCCTCACGGCTCTAAAAAACGGGTCCTGAATCAACGCAAAAAGAATTTGTGATATAGGACACCCCTGCCGCAATCCCCTATGCATCCTAACAACTTTTCCCAACCTACCGTTTACCTGCACCCTAAACGTAGCCTGCTCGTACAAAACCTGTGCCCAACTAACAATTTCCTTTCCGAAACCTTGCCACTGCATAAACTTCCATAATGCATCTCTCTCCACGCAATCGTATGCAGCGTGCCAATCTAAAGCTAATATTCCACCCTTATTACCCCTCCCGCTTTCCTCAATGAACCTGCGAATAATTCCTTGTCCCACACACATAGATCGTCCTGGCACACCATATTGTCCCTCGTCCAGAACTCTCTCCAAAACCCGTTTTATCCTATTTCCTAACAATTTCGCAAATATTTTATAGTCGCCACACATTAATGAAATTGCCCTATAATTATGTATATAATTCCCAGATTTCTTTTTCGGGACTAGAACAACCACCCCTGTTCTTTGTTGCTGTCCCATAATGCCACTATTTTTCATGGCATTAAATAATATCACCAAAAAATCGCGAATACAATCCCAATTGTCCTTGTAAAAATCACAAGGGATTCCGTCAATCCCCGGCGACTTCCCTACACTCATACCCTCCACAGCCAACCTAATCTCTTCTTCACTTATAGGTCCATTCAAAGCCAACCTGTCCATGTACTCTAGATTACAACGTACATATTCACCCATTTCTCCCAGCGCCCCCTTAGAAATCCCAGCATTTTTGTATTGCAATTCATACCATGCGTCTACAAAGGTATTCATAGCCTCCGTTGACCGAAGGACCTGCCCCCTACTAAAGTCTCCCAATGACTCCTGAACCTCTAATCCCATTAATTCTGTCGCCTTACGACGTCTGCCCTGCTCTCGCAAGACAAACGCCGAAGGACGGTCACCCCATAAAACCTCATCAATTCCACTTGCTATCCGCGCCGCATCAAAAATACGATTGTGAATGTCTCTAATTAAGCGTTTTAAATTTTCAATTTCAACCACCGGATACACTCCCCCACCCTTTGTATAACATGCTTGCAGTTGATTTTCAAGATAGTTCAAGAGCCCATACTGCATTCTCTTGTCTTCTTTTCCTTGCTGCTGATAAAAATTCCTCACCTTCACCTTACCGACAGTATCCCACCATTCGACTATATCAATTCCCTCCTGCCATTCAGCCCACCATCCTCTCCAAGCACTCACAAAATCTTCCCTCACACCTCTTTTGTGCATTAAACCCACATTCAACTTCCAGAAACCTCTGTAACGCCTCGGTAATCCTACCCAGTCAACATCCGCCATAACACCTCTGTGATCGGAAAAGCTCACATTTAGCACACGTACACTCCTGACGCTGACACCTCTAGAAACGTATATGCGATCCAGTCTTACCGCATACTCCCTTCTAACGAACGTATGCATGACCCCACCCACCTCATCCCCCCCCCCACATCCGTAACATTAACACTCCGCAAAAGGTCCCCTAAATATCCTGAAAAAAAAACCTCTCCCTCTCGGTTCGACATCCTTGCGACGATCAATGCAATTCCAATCACCCCCAATAATCGTGACGACTGGCAGTGATCTTAAATGGTACACCAACACGTCCCTAAAAAACGCATTTTTTACACGCATGTCACCTTCCGCCGGTCCGTACACCCCCAGGAAGGCCACCCGTACCCCACCCCACACCCCATCAACCCTAACAACCCTCCCCTCCTCTCCCACCTCATATGTTTGCAAAGAAAACGGGCTAGCCTCTTTAACTAACACTGCTACACCACCTTTCAGTCTATTAGAACAGCCCATGTACAAAATATATTCAGGAATCAGCAATTCACCTAAAGATTTATAATTGTGTTCTTGTAAGAATACAACATCGGGTACATAATTTTTTAACAAAACCTCCAAATACTTACGTTTTTCAACAGAGCCTTCCAACAGACCGTAACCCATTTATATTTAAAGTAAGACACTTGAACGTTTCATTGGAGGTTTACCCTTGGATACTTGACAATCTTGGTTCCCTTGCGTATATCTCCACTTCTTCCCCCACCCCCCCCCCCGTGTCGTTCTCCTTGACATGCTGAACACATGTAGATTTGCCCGTGTCTCTACGGGTCACATCGCACCATGCTTTGTTCCCCGACCGTTGTCCTGGTGTCAAAACATCTTGAGAGTCAGATATCACCGCCACTCTCTTACGAGAACTGCGGCCAGTATCCATCTCATCTTCAGAACTGTTGTTTCTATGAACTTCCACGACCACAACCTGATGTTCAGCAATATGCCCGGCGGATGCCCCGTCCTTCTCCTTCACACTTACATCCTCTAAACCACCGTGAAGCCCCTCAGATGTGGAAGCATCCAATAAAACATTCAGAACTTCTTGAATAGATTGCTCCACGTCAACCTGAGTATGAACGAGGTCTTCCTCTGTCGTCGCCGATACCACGCCCACGTCCTCCACTGCACCAGGGAGGGTTAGACATATCGGCGATTCTTCAACCTCACCCTCTACCTCCTCACTCCACGATTTACGAGGCAATATATGTTGTTGTGTAGCAGCAGCATATGATCGCTGCTCCGTTGAAACATCAAACCGCCTTACTTCCGTCGTTTTATCACGTCTTGTAGGGCATTGCGCCGCCATATGGTCATACATCCCACAAAGCCTGCACGTACGCCTTTGTCCTGAGTACGTAACGTACACTTGCGTACGAAAGTCCTCCATAACCACATACGACGGAATAGGGTGCTTGAGGGACATTTTCAGGGAGAAAGACCCCTCCAGCATACCAACTAGAGGACCATCATGCCACCGTCCCATAGTTGCCATATGAACCGTGCCATAGCGTGCAAAAACATTCCTCAAATCACTCTCGTCCGCCTCAAAAGGAACGTTTCGTACCTTGATCCAGGTGTAAAAACGGGAGACGTCGTGAAGGCGAACAGTGACACCAGGATTAACGGTTTTGATCACATCCTGATATGTGGCAACCATGTTTTCGTAAGTACTATTTTGTCTGAATTTGACAAAAAGCCTCGAATTGCCGTTCAAAGAGACACCATAAAGATCTTCATTACTGATACCATATGTATCTCGGAGTATCGCAGTAAGCAGTAGATGTGTATTCTGATTGTTGAACGAGCCTGTCACTAATTGAAGGCAGACGGTGTTGACTCGCCTACGTGCACCTTCCGCCATTGTGAGTGCACTGAGGAAAACTGCGCAGCAATCAACAGAGTCAGGAGCTACTGCGCAGCCTGGTAAACTGCGCAAGAACAAACTCAAACAGGAGCGTCTGCGCAGCACGTCCACTCGGCCCGGAAGCGAAGAGGACAATGAGTGTGTTAATTATGCCGACTCTCACTCACTTGCTACTTCTGCCTCTTTCTGTCTCCTCACTACTACTATTACTGCTACAATACTAGTACTCCCTCTAAGTCATACCGCGGGTGGGGACAGAACCCCCGATCATAGTCATAAAACTCGAATATATTCTGGTTCCTTTTTCTTCTGGCTTCTGTGTGACTACTTAGTGGTCAAACTCGGAACAAAACGTGGTCAGTTTCATTCAGTTATGTGCGGGTTATTTGTGTATTGTTCCAGCCCCGGTATTGTGCCTCTTCATTCTTTTCTCTGATATTATCACCGTAACTGTTTGAGATATTTATAATTATTTTTTCTTCTGATAAAGTGTACTAACATTCAAAGTTTAAATCTATTTAGAAGAGGCAATTCCATGTAATCTCACAGAAAAAAATATCTATTTTTTCACTAAAGTTAGCAGATTAGTACGCAGGAAGACAGTAGCAATTCAAACCTTCCTTTAACCACGATACACCAGCGTTGAGCTGTAAAGTCAGAACATTCGTTATTGTTTAATTCATGTTAAGCGCTAAACCCATGTGGGTCATTCAGCGCAAGACCTGGTGGAGATTTGATCCTCCGTCTGTTGAGGGCGAAACAGACGCATTTCCTATGTTCCCAGCACTACAGCAGAGTACATACACTCACACCTCCCTTGTCAGAGCTCAGAGGTTAAACCTATAGAACGTTGCCTGGATTGTTATGTGTTTATATATTGTGTTATTGATGTTCAAGTCGTTTTTGAATTTTAAGTGAACAAGGGAATGTAGAATATAATCACTGGTGATGGGGGGGGGGGGAGTGTAAGCAATAATGAGTAGGTTCCATTATATCTATGAACCATTGCGTACTTGTGAAACAACGTACGAAGAAACCATACCCCGGCCGGCATTGAACCCGCGGTCAGAGAGTCTCAAAACTCCAGAGTAACGTACGTAGAAGCAGTCTGTAGGTTGTTAAGTTTATTTTAATGTCCTTAAGTATGTGCTTATTCAGTAGATTGTGTAGTGAATGTTTATAGCTCATCATCAGTGTCAACATATTGATATATGTACCTACATATATTTGTACATGAAGTTTTAAATAAAAAAAAATAAAAAAAAAAAACTATAGAACAATCGTTATCATAGTGACATAGTTGATTTATTTAGATGTATAAAATTGCCAAACTGACATCTGCAAAAACCAAACAATCCGAACCTTACCTTAAGATAACCAGTGTTGAAAGTTTCAACATGATCAGAATTTGTGTTCCCAAGTTTTTCACAAGGAAACTTTGGAGGAAAAAAATCCAACAATCATTAGAGGTGTCCCATTAAGGGGAAGACCTAATAAATCTCTCTTACTCAAGACGGAATATACAGCTGCGCTTCACATTGCCAGCTATATAAACTACATGTTACACTTATCTTGGACACAACCTGAGCGACAGTGTTAACACCTGCAAGTGCTGTAGGTAGCAGACGCACTACAAGTTGCTCTCACCAACCCAAGAAAGTTGTATTTGCAGGAGCCATCACTAGACTTTGTACTCTCATCCTCCTGCTTGGTAACTCCTACAAGTAACATAATACCATTAAAACCATCATGAAGCATAATTCAACCTTCCTCTTCGTAAGTATTAACAAAACAACACATATGAGTAGTCTGAAATACATATGTACTAAATATTAGTAGACAAAACCTCGTTTCTGATTATCAAAGCTTAACAATTTTAATACATAACCAAATGTAAACATTGAAGAATGTGAATATATATATATATATATACATGTGTATATACCAATAGGTATATTTTATTACATAATATGGCACAAAAGGTATATACATATATATATATATATATATATATATATATATATATATATATATATATATATATATATATATATATATATATATATATATATATATATGTCGTGCCGAATATGTAAAACTGGTCATTTAGCAAGAACTCATTTAAAATTAAGCCCTTTCTAAAATTTTCTCTTATACTTTTAAAGATATATTTTTTTCATTAATGTTAGTGCAGAAATTTTTAATTTTGCTCCAAAAGTATCTTAGAAAACTTACCTAACCTTATTATAACAAGAACAATTTATTTTAGCCTAACCCAACTAAATATATTTTAGATTTGTTTACAATAATTTAATGCTAAACGAACACAGTGAAATATTTTTTTTTCGTTAGGTTCAGAATGATTTTGGCGAAATTATTGCATATACAAATTTTCGCTTGTCCAATATGGCAAGATGAGCGTTGCTATTTAAGCCAAGATCGCAAGTTCTGCCTATTCGGCACGACATATATATATATATATATATATATATATATATATATATATATATATATATATATATATATATATATATATATATATATATATATATATATATATATATATATATATATATATATATATATATATATATATATAATGTAAAACACTGAGACTAGACGAGGATTCGAACACGTGTCGTTTTGGCCCTCATCATAGTGAGCGAAAATCCCACATGACGTTCTAACACACTGGATCATGCATTCCTACGTTGTTCAGTGATTTTTCGCTCACCATGAGGCGAGCCAAAACGATGTGAGTTCGAATCCTCTGTTAGTCGCAGTGTCCTTAATGATTCAATACCACTCGTCCGTGGTTACAATAA
This sequence comes from Cherax quadricarinatus, assembly GCF_038502225.1. Classification (NCBI taxonomy): domain Eukaryota; kingdom Metazoa; phylum Arthropoda; class Malacostraca; order Decapoda; family Parastacidae; genus Cherax; species Cherax quadricarinatus. The sequence goes on from NC_091329.1 coordinate 21,530,533, forward strand.
TATATATATATATATATATATATATATATATATATATATATATATATATATATATATATATATACATACATATTTATATATATATATATATATACATATAATATATATATATATATATACATATATATATATATATATATATATATATATATATATATATATATATATATTTATATATATATATATATATATTTATATATATATATATATATATATATATATATTACATACTTATTATGTCTTTCCAGATCAGTGTTGTGGTGCTCTCAGTACTGGTACATACTTGTATGTAAGTATGGTTCAGTTCCTATTATTTCACCTTCTGTTTAACTGACAATCTGTAGTATTTAACGTCTAGCTTTTTCTGTAACTTGATTTGTTAGGGAATTTTTAGTAGTATCGCTACATGATTCTCCAGCAGTTCTATTACATGATTCTCCAATAGTTCTGTTAAATGATTCACCAATGGGTGTATAACTCGACTCGCCAGTTTCTGAAACATGATTCATAAGTTATTCTGTAATATGAGTCACTGGTTGCATTGTTGTATGATTTACCAGCGGTTATGTTACGTGATTCATCTCTCATTATATACCGCGATTCACCGGTGGTTCTGTAAAGTGGTTCCTACAAATACCTATAGTTGCTGAACTTTTTCCTATTAATAGTACACCAACTTTGAAATTTGCAGCCACTCTAATGTGGCGTTCTCAAGATATAAACGACAACCTTGGGGGAAGAAAAATGAAAAAAATATAAGGTATTTAAGAGTACCTCTTTGGGGATACCTAACCAGACTTGTACATTCCCTATCGCTTATCCCCATCTTCTGTACCTGAGAGTAAGCAGGAGGTACAGTACGTAGTTCAACCTTCAAACCCTCAACAGGAAGAGGAGCTCAAAGTGAATTCCCTCACTAGAAATAGGAACTAGAGCTCAACCCTTCCAAGAGGTTCAGGAGCTGAAACATCCTAAAAAGGCCGAGGAGCTTTAGCTTTACTCGACACTTTTAGAGGGGCCAGGAATTGTAATAATCTAAATCTTCTTTTCAGTAACAAATATTAGTGTTTTGGCACATCATCAGAAGCAGTGAAAATGTTATCTTATGGATACCAATATTCCAATTGCCTTAAAAAATGTAAAATGGCAACTATACAGCTCAAGGCTAATCCAAACCTTCCACTAAGTAAGAAACACCAACTGTAAAATATTGAAGCCGATCAGAGAAGGAACTCTTTTGTTAATACATAAAAACTAATATCCCAATTTGTTTATTAAAATGTGCAAAATGAGAGTCGAACAGACCATTGACATTACCAACTTTCTTTTGAAAAAAAAAAAAAAGGTACTGCATATTTGAAGTCGATCGTCGATTAGAAAAGGTATTCTCAGCTTACCACACACACACAAAAAAAAAAAATTAAGTAAATTTATCATTTTGGCTCAAACGAACAATACTTCAAAAACAACCGATCCTTCATCTAAGATACACCTGTTTTGAAAGTCTGAAGCCAACCAGAAGAGATATTGTAAATTACACTGCAGTCAATGGTCATGTGAGGTCATCCTGTCCTAAGCTGTCTGGTCCAGTACGCTGCAGTCAGTGGTCAGTATGCTGTGGACAGTGGTCAGTGGTCAGTGGTCACGTGAAGTTACTGTCCTTAGCTGTCTGGGGATTAGCGTTGGGTGTTGAGCACCATGGCTTGCTGTAGCGTTCTAGAATCTCAGTTTAAAGTGTTCAAGATGGAGGTTCTACTTCTTCAGGAGGAAAATAGGAGGCTGAAGCTTTGCCTAGATGGGCTTGGGAGTGTGAGATGGTTGGTGCTGTTAAGAAGGAAAAGGTTACCTGCAATGAGGTGGAGAGTGCCAGCCGCTTTAAGTGGCAAGTGCTTCAAGATTCAGGAAGAAAGATAAGGAAGGTTAATAGAGAAGATGTGAAGGTAGGAAATCGATTCTCATTTCTCCAGGACGAGTGTACTTCAGTGGTTAGTGAGGTTAAAGGTACCAATAACTCCAATGCTAATCAAAGTAAGAATATTCTGATTGTGGGAGACTCTCAGCTAAGATATATGGACCGTGCTTTTTTGTAACAGAGATAAGAAGGTCAGGTTGAGGGTATGCCTCCCAAGAGCTGGTGTTGGTGACACAGTCAGCAAGTTGGATAATACTGTCAGGTAATAGGAACAAGTTCATTATCTGTCTTAATGCTGGTGGAAATGACACAGGAGAGGCAGGAGACAGGAGCTGCTGGATAAGTACAGGTCAGCCATGGATGTACTTAGGTCTAAGGGAGGGATCCCAGTCATATGTAGCATCTTGCCTAGAAGGGGAGTGGGCAATGAATGGATGTCTAGGACAATTGGTATAAATTGCTGGCATCTAGATATGAAAACGTTGTGTTAATGGAAGATTTTAACTTTAGACAAATTGACTGGAACGTGACAGGAAATCTTGAGTCTAGTGACTTTCTTGATACGGCTCAGGATTGCTTTTTAAAACAGTCTGTAACAGAACCAACCAGAGGAATAACCTGCTTGACTTGGTTCTTGCCAACAAAGAATCACTAATTAATAGTCTTGAGGCTAATGATGAGCCTGGGGAAAGTGATCACAAATATATCATAGAATTACCCAGTTAACTGCAATCAAGTATCTGTCCCAGGCTTCTGCTTTGCCGACTTCATGGGACTGAGAAATTACCTGGGTGGGCTAAATTGGGATGACCTGACTATGGGTCAGGTAGGTGATGTTGCTTTCCAATATGACATATTTCAAAGCATAGTTCTAGCTGCCTACCCAAGGGCAGGAAGCCACCCTCTGCACTCCTGTTGCTGCCTGAAGCCTCCACGCCTGTCGTCTGCACACCATACAGCCAGTGTTGCCTCTCCTCGCCGCTACAGTTCACCTCTTCAGTGTCCTGCGCCTCCAGTGATGGACTCTACAAGAAAACCTTAAAAAAAATAGCCAGGCAAGTACGTGTGTCTACTTACACGTACTTGCCAAACTGAGTACTCTCACAATTTCCCCGATTGTCACCACCACAACTGTTTATTCATCTTTACGTAAATAGATGATGCCTTCGTTGTCTTCCACCTCCCCCCCCCCCTTCCACTCCCCCTCAACCGCCCACACCTGCCTCTGCCTCTTCTAAACCCAATTCTTTCTCGCTAAACCTCAAATTCTCTAATCCTGATGCCACTATCTGTCCTGAAAATTTATTATACCAGATCACTGATACACCTCAACTTAAAGTCTTTTAAAACCAACTCAGGCTTCAAACTCCTTCTTGACAAACATTCCTACGAAACGTACACCTCAACCTCGACCAGACAAAAACTTTTAAACGCCGGCTTCACCATTATTTGGACTCCTGAGCACCGCGCCAAAAGCACAGCCATTGCTAAACACGTAGACTATTCTCTCCTGACTGCCTATGACACAGACAAAGAAGACTTAGTCAAAGACATCAGTACTAAGAACAAAGTCTCTGTTGACGACATTTACAGACCTGATAACTCTACCATCTTCAAAATAAGCTGTTCAACTCCTTCTGACGCCTCTACACTCTTCAACTAAGGAATCCTTGCCAAAACTATCCGAATTTCTCCACTCTCTTCACTCCAACTTCCACCCCTTCACACAATGTCTTAAATGCTACAAATTCGGCCACGACAAAAACACATGCAGATGACATTACACAACTCATCACTCACGCCAATATAGATACACTCATACACAAAACACGAAATGGGGTCGACAGGATAGCCTTCTGGGAACAAAAATGGAGAATCAAATCCAATGCAGCTAAATCCAGCATTACATATTTTAACTATAGGAAACATGATCCTCCATTACCTGTCGAGCTCAGAACAGCTGACACCCGCACTTACATCCCCATCACACAATGTTACTGTCAAACCATACCCCCGGCCGGGATTGAACCCGCGGTCATAGAGTCTCAAAACTCCAGCCCGTCGCGCTAGCCACTAGACCAGCTAGCCACAATAAGATTCATCCAACTAGGTATATTTCTACACCATAGGAAAGTTAGCACAGGCACCTCTGTGACCACAAATGCAAGTTTTTACAGACGAATCTCCAGCTAGCGTGGCCGTGACGAACTCTAGCTCAAGTCCCTTCACTGCCGTCAACATGACTTAAGAAATCGTAATGACACGATTGCAAATAAACCATACCCCCGGCCGGGATTGAACCCGCGGTCATAGAGTCTCAAAACTCCAGCCCGTCGCGCTAGCCACTAGACCAGCTAGCCACAATAAGATTCATCCAACTAGGTATATTTCTACACCATAGGAAAGTTAGCACAGGCACCTCTGTGACCACAAATGCAAGTTTTTACAGACGAATCTCCAGCTAGCGTGGCCGTGACGAACTCTAGCTCAAGTCCCTTCACTGCCGTCAACATGACTTAAGAAATCGTAATGACACGATTGCAAATAAACCATACCCCCGGCCGGGATTGAACCCGCGGTCATAGAGTCTCAAAACTCCAGCCCGTCGCGCTAGCCACTAGACCAGCTAGCCACAATAAGATTCATCCAACTAGGTATATTTCTACACCATAGGAAAGTTAGCACAGGCACCTCTGTGACCACAAATGCAAGTTTTTACAGACGAATCTCCAGCTAGCGTGGCCGTGACGAACTCTAGCTCAAGTCCCTTCACTGGAGATTCGTCTGTAAAAACTTGCATTTGTGGTCACAGAGGTGCCTGTGCTAACTTTCCTATGGTGTAGAAATATACCTAGTTGGATGAATCTTATTGTGGCTAGCTGGTCTAGTGGCTAGCGCGACGGGCTGGAGTTTTGAGACTCTATGACCGCGGGTTCAATCCCGGCCGGGGGTATGGTTTATTTGCAATCGTGTCATTACGATTTCTTAAGTCAAGTAATGTTACTGTCCTTGGCGTTAATCTTGACTACCTTCTTCGCCTACACGGACACATTCACTCAAAACATGAAACAGCTAGTAAGGCCCTTGCGGGGCTCTACAAGCTGCAACATGCCTCCCAACGCACCAAATTGCACCTCTACAAATCCCTAATACGTCCTTTGATAACTTACTCTCCTCTAGCTCGCTCTCTCTCTCTCTCTCTTGCAGCTAAAACAAACTTACTTAAACTGTAGCGTGTCCAGAACAAGGCACTGCGCTGGGTGCTTGATATCAGATGGGAGGACTTCGCCACAAGCGAGTCTCTCCACGCCCAATTAGACATCCCTGCGCTGAATCTGTACTGGAAGACGCTCAGTGACAGACAGATAGACAAACAAACGTGAGACACATAACTACTGGACCTCTCTCCTCGACGAAGACATTCGCAGACCCACAAACCAACACAACCTTTTCTACTCCTTGTATGATCCTGCTCCTAACCCTATCTACAAATAACCTTTGGATTCTCTGAAGTGTACCTTGACTTGCTCGTCCCTCTGATCCAAGTTCGTCTTAGCTGCTGGGTTAAGCCCTGGCTCTATTTCTACGACTAAGAACACTCCTCTCCAGCGCTATTCTTCGCCTGTCCCGTCTTCCCCACTCATCCCATTGGGCTCTTACCTGAACTTGTTCGTTCGTTCGTTTCTTCTCGTTAGTGTGACTTTGTAAATGGTCCAAGTCGAACCGAAACGTCGTCGTAAGCTTCTCTCTTCTATGTGCGGGTTATTTGTGTATCGTTCCAGTCACGGTATTGTGCCTTTTTTTGTTTATTCAAGAGATATTACATGGGATAGAGTGCTGTCCAAACTTATTAAAATAACCGGTAGACAGAGAGTCGCAACAAGCGAAGTAAACGACTCTATACAATTGTCAAATTTTGTTAACTAATAACCATAAATGAACAATTGCAATGACATCGGACGCAGTTTATACTGAACATAACATACAATACATTCTATCAAATCATAATCGTGTCGTACGATACGTAAATTCACTTATCGTAGGACACGATTAGTGCGTTAAACTAATCGAGGATTACTTTAACGCACTGAGCAATATACAATAATCGATTCAAGTGCTTAACACTAGCGACTGAAACTTCAGATGAATACCGACTCCAGATACTATATACCCACAGCACACACGGCAGATACAATACCCATTAAACTGTCTGAGTAAATGTAAGCACTGAGCCCTGAGCCCATCACACCATATTGATATCACACACAGCTTCTAAGCCGATAAGATCACTAATAACCAACATCGGTAGTTTACTCTCAGGAAAACTATTAATCTTTAATTAGAATGAAACCATATGCTTGTGTAAGTCTAGCACCTATAATAATATTCATTATTAACGTTACTCCTATAAGTAAAACACTTAAGTGAATACACACTACTTGCGAGATATTCATGATAATACAGTTTTCGAAATGAAATGTATTAATACCTTATGTCCCATTTGTGATTTTGCGAGTATGAATTAGATGGTTTATTGAACGGGTTCAAATAGTTCAAGCAGACAACACTGATGCACCAAACACAAAAGTTGAATTAGTATAGATTTAGGCTGTGCAGTTGTTTATTTTCTATTCTTATAAGTTAAACAAAAGGAATTAGTGAGTTGTGTAAAATAAAGAGAACTCACCTTCTGACAAGGTTACCGAATAAGTCTGAAGCTCCTTGGACATGGAAATGCATAGTTATGTCTGATTACGAATTTTCACAATGACCGACTAGGTTGAACTGTAGCTCCTAGGCCACTTAAAAATTTTTATAAGCTGCTCTTGAGCCTCTTGGCTCAAGGTTTAATGGTACTGGACCTCTTCAGACATGTGATCACTAATTTCAAGACCTCTTAGGCAAGAAAGGTTGACTTATTGTTACTACGTCGCTTGAGAAAGTTCAGGTACAGCTATTACACATTTAGCATGCTTTAAATTACAGAGGGAGGAGTTATGTGATACGGAATATATTTATCTCTCTCATACTGCAGAGATTGAAAAACATCTTGACAATGGTCCGCTAATTACTGTATGAGTCTACAAGTTGCTGGCTTTGTTTATTTTCAAACTTTATTTCCACTTACAGAGGTGAGCCGTGTCCTGGGGATCACAAGTGTACTGGCATGGGTTATATGATAGTAGACGAAGTAACTGGTGAAGCTGGCTTCTGCGTAGCCTCTAACGCCGTCCCTCTTTGTGCAGGCGTTGATATAAACGGAAATACATTGACTACCACGACCCCTAATCCAGAAGAAACCATTCCTACCACCACCACCACCACCACTCCTACTACCACCACCACCACTCCTACCACAACCACGCCATCTCCCACTACCACCACCACTCCTACTACCACCACAACCACCACCACTCCCACTACTACCACCACCACCACTCCTACTACCACCACGACCACTCCTACTACCACCACCACCACCACCACTCCTACCACTACGACCACTCCTACTACTACCACCACCACCACTCCTACTACCACCACCACTCCTACTACCACCACCACCACTCCTACTACCACCACTACCACCACTCCTACTACCACTACCACTACTACTACCACCACCACTCCAACTACCACTACCACCACTCCAACTACCACTACCACTACCACCACTCCAACTACCACTACCACCACTCCAACTACCACTACCACCACTCCAACTACCACTACCACCACTCCAACTACCACTACCACCACTCCAACTACCACTACCACCACTCCAACTACCACCACCACTACCACGCCTAGCTGTGAGGCTGCATCGTGTGTTAATAAAGTAGCAGGAGTGTATGCCTACCCTGAGTGTAAGTGTGAGAAGTACTACACTTGTAACAACCCAGCATCAGGCTCAGGCGGCCTTATCCTCCGTCAGTACAGTTGTACCGGTGGTAAAGTGTTCGACAGTAGCACTTTATCTTGCGTAACTAACACACTTGTCTGCCCACATGCTTATGCTTGATCCTGTGTTATAATTTTCCATTTTTGTCCTCTTTTATCAAGTGATTTATTACATTATTAGAGAAGGATAAATGACGCCTATAATAATACTAATTGTATCCCTTGTTAGTTTCTCAATATTTTATCTTTATTACGAGGACAAAACTGCACATAAAAATATTGAAGAATATAATGAAACAAAGACTTATGTAACGTGAGCACAACATTCCCGTGTTAATATTTCTCTGTTATACCAATAAAGCCTAAGTATCAATTATATATTATTTTCCTTTAAAACGCTACTTCTCTGGCCTGAAATATGCCATTATTGCTCAATTTTTTTTTTATTCATTTGTCTTAATAAAAACTGTAGTTTCAACAATAAAACTGCATTTTCAAATTTATTTTAAATTCATTACTTTGCACTTAGCAGATTTATTTCTTCTACGTGTATTAATACAGTTTATTAAGTTCTTTAAGTCTCCTCACAATCCTCGATGATACAGTTCACTTGTAACTTAATTCATTAGTTTTTCTCATCAGAGAATTTAGTCCTGTTTAGCGTTACAAATTATATATCAATGAAGTTTAGATAAATGAAGAACAGAAGTGGCCCCAAGACTGGCCTCTGTGGCATTCCATTTGTTACATAACATATACCATTATTAAAGAATACCAGCAGTTTGTGTGTAGACAGCTGCTCTTCAAGTTACGCTTCCATCCATTACTACTACTACACAATCTTCTATATCAACAACTTGACTCATCACTGGAATCTCTCATACGAAACTGAATAATAAAAACTTTCTCAAAAACTGTAAGTATTGCAAAAAATTTTAAATACTATTGGATTATTTTTGTTGATAACTGTTGTTATTATTATAGAATATTCAATTATATGTCAACATATGAAGAAGTTTCATGTGTTCCAGTACATTTTTTCCCGGGAAAAATGTACCTGCTATTTTTCATCCAGACCTTCCCTCTTCTACTGCACCAGTACCACACAGTGCTGATCTTCCTGTACCTACACCTCCAGAAAGAATTCAACTGTCAGAAGAATAAAGTAGTAATTCAGAGCACAGTGAACAAGACTATGATCTCACAGATGCAGCCGTTGGGAGGAATCCTTACTGCCCAAACCAAACAGACCTCAATGACCTTATCAGAGATCTTGATCTGGCAAAATCAGATGCTAAGCTTTTGATTTCAAGGCTCAAGGAGTGGGACTTGATGGATGAAAGTGTGCAAGTAACAAGCCAAAGAAAACGTCACCAACATTTCTCAAGCTTCTTAACTAATGGAGCCAGGCTATGCTATTGTAATTATGTATCAGGCCTTTTTTGATGCAATTGGAATTGCATGCAATCCAGACGAGTGGAGACTCTTCATTGACAGCTCCTCCACAAGCCTAAAAGCTGTACTTCTACACAATGGGAACAAGTATCCATTTCTTCCCTTGGCTCATTCAGTGCATCTTAAGTTCCATATCTTTGATGCTCATCTTGACAATTTCAAGGAGAATATGGGAGCATACTCAGAGGAGCAAGATGAGCGCTTCCACCAAGAAATAATGGACTTTGAACACAGATATCAGGGATCTTACAATGAAAACATGATGGGAGACAACATTTGGGGGCTTAAACGGGAAAGTGACTTGTTGCAGTTAGTTTAATATCTTTATGCATCCTGTGGGCGGCAGTTAGAAGATTACAGAGGTACATAATGGGTCTAAGGACTGGACCCCAAGGTTATGATAGCTGAACTAGTTACATAGGTAATGAACTCCAGGTAGATCTGGTCACAATCATGGCAAGTTACAAAGGTAATGAACCATCTACACTCCTATACATGGTTACAATCATGAACAAATTACAAAAGTAATTAGCCACTGACACGTCCACACCTGGTCACAATTGTAATGAATTATAAATATAAATATTAAGTGGGTCACACCCACACGAGCGCGCGCACACAGGAGAGAGCGCGCGCACACACACACGAGGGTGCAAGCAGACACACGCACACGAGCATACAAACATATACGCACACACATGCACACACACGCATACGCACGCACACACACACACACACACACACACACACACACACACACACACACACACACACACACACACACACACACACACACACACACACACACACACACACACGTGGTAACGCTTTATTTACAGTGAGCAAAGTTAGGGTATTTCTGCACAATGATCTGTAATATACCACTCTGGATAAAATACTTTGCCATTTCTTGAACATTTCTGAGTGAGTTGTCTCTAAATTCATTAATTTGATCACACTCCAGTACATACTGACGCAGGGTGTGACAAAAGTCCATCTGGCAAAGTTTACATTTCGTTTGGTCTACATCTGGTGGTGGTGATTTAACCTGCCAAAGATACTTGTAACCCAGCCGGAGCCGGGCGGTAGTGACATCCAGGAGTCTGCTTATTTTGTTGGATGCACCATAGACATGTGGCTCCTCCTGCATGATAGAATGATGATAGATGGACTGACTTGTGTCAATCTCCCTGAGTCTTAAGTCAATAAAATTCGATTGAAGTTATTTTCGTATTATTGTTCTCAAACTGCTAACTAACAAGCCAAGATTGTAATCTACTCCATCTTTGAAAGCATACAGCTTAGCCAATCCATCAGTTCCATCATGCCTCTAGAGACCAATGTGAGATGGAATCCACATCATGTGCACTCTGGCTCCACTGTCCACAATCTTACCATACCTATGTCTGGCTTCTGACACAAGCATGCCACAATTTATACTTAATGAGTTGAGAGCATTTATGAATGACAGAGAATCAGTTACAATTAAAGTGTCAACCTTAGATACATGGACGCATTTGAGTGCAAGGAATATGGCAAACAGTTCTGTTTGAAGGGTAGAGGCCCAGTTATTGATGCGTGTTCCAATTTCTTTATGAAAGCCATCACTCTGTGTGACAACAGCAGCACTACCAGATGCACCAGTGGACTGGTGAACAGAACCATCAACGTAAATAATTTGTGAAAGAGTGTTCTGTGTGACTAAGTTAACAATACAGCTTAAGGCATCATGTTTGGCTCCAAGACGAAGCTGAGGTTGTGATTTAAGAGTCTTGAGGGAAAATGGAGAAATGGAAGTTTGGAATGGGGTAATATCTCATGGAGCGGGGAAGTGCCTCTGTTGTCTTACTTGACATAGATCATGTAGCTGGTTCATGCGGAGGTCGATTCCAGTTTTTTCGATCCATCTGGAAGGATGTTCACCAGTGCTGAGGAAAGTTTGGAGGGCTTCTGTGCAGTGGTTTAAATGGGCTAGCCTAAGCATATTAACCCCAATGAGGGCATTGCTTTCAGTAACACGATCTCTGATGCTTGGAATATCAAGTTCTTTCCGCATATTTAAAATTTTGGCAGTGCGTGGGCATCCTAAGACCATTCTCATTGCTTCGTTCTGCAATTTTTCCAGCCCTCCTAGTCGACCGGTGTGGGTCGCATCCTAGGACAAAACTGACCTAATTTGCTCGAAATACTCAGCATAACAAGGGGCTTTCTAAATAGTAGTATGTCATTGATGTCGGCTAGGCCTGTATACTTTGTACATGTACTTGAAGTAAATAAAGATAATTTTTTTATTAACACATCGGCCGATTCCCACCAAGGCAGGGTGGCCCTAAAAAGAAAAACTTTCATCATCATTCACTCCATCAGTCTTGCCAGAGGGGTGTTTTACACTACAGTTATACAAGTGCAACAGTAACACCCCTCCTTCAGAGTGTAGACTCTGTACTTCAAATCTCCAGGACTCAAGTCCGGCACTGCCGGTTTCCCTGAATCTCTTCATCAGTGTTACTTTGCTCACACTCCAACAGCACGTCAAGTATTAAAAGCCATTTGTCTCCATTCGCTCCTATCAAATAAGCTCATGCATGCTTGCTGGAAGTCAAAGCCCCTCGCACACAAAACCTCCTTTACCCCCTTCCTCCAACCCTTCCTAGGCCGACCTCTACCCCGCCTTCCCTCCACTACAAAATAAAGATATTATTATTATTATACTATATTTGTAGCAGAGCTGCGTCAGGCTCAGGCCGCCTCGTCCTCCGTAGGTACACTTGTACTGGTGGTAAAGTGTTCCATATAAAAACTTTATCTTGCGTAACCAACACTCTTGTCTGTCCATATACTCAGGGCTGATTCTGAGCCGTACTCTTATGTACGAAAATTTATTTTCTTGTTAACGTAAAATAACTGAGAGCTAAGAATGTATGTTTTCTTGTTAAAGTAAGATAACTGAGAGATAAGAGTGTATATTTTCTTGTTAAAGTAAGATAACTGAGAGCTAAGAATGTATGTTTTCTTGTTAAAGTAAGATAACTGAGAGATAAGAATGTATATTTTCTTGTTAAAGTAAGATAACTGAGAGCTAAGAATGTATATTTTCTTGTTAAAGTAAGATAACTGAGAGCTAAGAGTGTATATTTTCTTGTTAAAGTAAGATAACTGAGAGTTAAGAATGTATATTTCCTTGTTAAAGTAAGATAACTGAGAGCTAAGAATGTATATTTTCTTGTTAAAGTAAGATAACTGAGAGCTAAGAGTGTATATTTTCTTGTTAAAGTAAGATAACTGAGAGCTAAGAATGTATATTTTCTTGTTAAAGTAAGATAACTGAGAGCTAAGAATGTATATTTTCTTGTTAAAGTAAGATAACTGAGAGCTAAGAATGCATATTTCCTTGTAAAAGTAAGATAACTGAGAGCTCAGAATGTATATTTTCTTGTTAAAGTAAGATAACTGAGAGCTAAGAATGTACATTTTCTTGTTAAAGTAAGATAACTGAGAGCTAAGAATGTATATTTTCTTGTTAAAGTAAGATAACTGAGCTAAGAATGTATATTTTCTTGTTAAAGTAAGATAACTGAGAGCTAAGAATGTATATTTTCTTGTTAAAGTAAGATAACTGAGAGCTAAGAATGTATATTTTCTTGTTAAAGTAAGATAACTGAGAGCTAAGAATGTATATTTTCTTGTTAAAGTAAGATAACTGAGAGCTAAGAATGTACATTTACTTGTTAAAGTAAGATAACTGAGTTAAGAATGTATATTTTCTTATTAAAGTAAGATAACTGAGAGCTAAGAATGTATATTTTCTTGTTAAGGTAAGATAACTGAGCTAAGAATGTATATTTTCTTGTTAAAGTAAGATAACTGAGCTAAGAATGTATATTTTCTTGTTAAAGTAAGATAACTGAGCTAAGAATGTATATTTTCTTGTTAAAGTAAGATAACTGAGCTAAGAATGTATATTTTCTTGTTAAAGTAAGATAGCTGAGAGCTAAGAATGTATATTTACTTGTTAAGGTAAGATAACTGAGCTAAGAATGTATATTTTCTTGTTAAAGTAAGATAGCTGAGAGCTAAGAATGTATATTTACTTGTTAAGGTAGGATAGCTGAGAGCTAAGAATGCATATTTACTTGTTAAGATAAGATAGCTGAGAGCTAAGAATGTATATTTACTTGTTAAGGTAGGATAGCTGAGAGCTAAGAATGTATATTTACTTGTTAAGGTAAGATAGCTGAGAGCTAAGAATGTAAGCTTCATTACTCCTTAACGTGGGTATCATCTTAGACGCTCACTGCTGCACAACCTTAATTTTCTCAGTATTTTTCCATAATTATGGGAACTAAAGCTGTATATAATATTTTGTGGTAAAATGCACGAAGTCTTATACTACATAAGTATGATATTCTCAAAATGAAATTCCAATGATTTACAAATAAAAACTAAGCCCAGTTTTTTGTATTATTTACTCCTATACACCGTCTGCTTTTCTCCATATACTTACACCATTACTCCCATATCTTTTCATTCATTAGAAACCTTGCATTATCATTTTATTTACCATTTTTTACTTATTTTATTTTTAAATTTAGAGTGTATAAAAGGCTTTGTACAATTATATTAAAGACCAAATCATAAACGAAAAAAAATGAGCATCACATAATTGCCGGAGACATCAATATGGTTGAGGCAGAAGACTCACAGGTTTACAACACAGAATATATAAATTGTTTAATATTATCACCTGACCACATATGAACAAATATAACAGCTCCTCTAAAACTGGACATAATCAATGACAATACGACTAATCGTTACTAAACATTCCAAGTCACCAACGTTACCAAATCGTCAATCGACACTAATGAAATCTCCTTCAAACTCAACGATAAGGTATTAGTGAAAATTTTTATCATGACATTAAATAACGTTGACTGGCAGAGATAATTCACCAATAAACAGAGCATTCGCCCATATACCCAAGCTTTCCTTAAAAAAAATCAATGTATTGTGTATACCTGAATAAATTTACTTACTTACTTACTTACTTACTAGACAGCCTATGACTGACCAGCAGCATACTTAGATCCATTGAAAAATAGTATGCAATGGCTTAATTCCAAACAACTAGCAAAACAATATACCTAACCCCCTACCAAGACCTAAACAGCTGTATTATGCCAACAGGTTCAAAGAGTTACAAAAAGTCGTGGAGAATACTCTATCCAAGATATAATACTGACTAGACCTAATGAACCTCCCTTCCCAATAACTGGTACAGTAAATAAAAATAATAACTATAGTGACCAGCCTAGCTAGCAAAATCTCATACTCCATTGCCCAGGTTCATGATTACCTCTGACAGTTATCAAGGCTCCTACCGTCTGTCTTCAACTAATTTTACTGATGTAATTTCAATATTAAATGAAATAAAGACGAAAACAGGTAATAAAGCAAATATACCACCCTTCATATATATGAGCGCCGCCTAATTCTATCTCCTGTCACTGCAACTCTCTTTAATAAATCTACTGATACCAATACTTTCAATTATACATTTAAGCTAGCACGGGTTAAGCCAATCCTTAGTAGTTCGTGAGCCAGGCCAACAATTTTGCCAGATCGGTAACAACTGAGGGCAACAAGATGACATTTACATATATGGACAACAAAACTGCATAACAGACTGTTCTGCAGGGTAGCATAGTATCCGTGTAGCCAGAATATGTGTAAGTAAGTAAGTAAGTTTATTCAGGTATACACAAATACAGTTACATAGAATTATCATACATAGCAGCATATGTGGTGTTCTTATTGTCATTGTTCCAGGCTGCAAACACTATTAGCAGCCAATTTTATGGTTGCTAATAAAATTATATTTAAGATAATCAAAATTATATTAAAGATAGTTAACAAGGTTCTAATAAAGGTAAGAAAATATCATATAACATTTTTTACTCTCACTGTGGGCCTTGTTACAAGTCTTGGAAGGTAACAGCTATGTATTATAAAGGGAGATTTTCAGGTGTTTATTTATTTTATGAAAATATTTCAAGCGTATTCATACAAAATTTACCTTGTATAATTATACAGCCTTAGGTTTCTAGTTGCAAAAATTGGAACTTCGAGACTCAAGAGTCCAGCCTACATACACTGATTATTTGGATATCTATAAGTGTTGATCTTTTCACAGCATTATTAACGCTTTGAAAATGTTATGAATATATATAAATATATATATATATATATATATATATATATATATATATATATATATATATATATATATATATATATATGCAATAAGATCACAGTAAACAAGTGATTTCAGAATATGCAAAACAACCACTCTGAAAGAATAGAGAAATTTCAAGGTAATGTGAGTAGTCACGAAAGCGCTTGGAATTTCTCTATTCTTTCAGAGTGGTTGTTTTGCATATATATATATACATATATATATATATATATATATATATATATATATATATATATATATATATTTTTTTTTTTTTTTTTTTTTTTTTTTTCAACAAGTCGGCCGTCTCCCACCGAGGCAGGGTGAGCCAAAAAAGAAAGAAAATCCCCAAAAAGAAAATACTTTCATCATCATTCAACACTTTCACCACACTCACACATTATCACTGTTTTTGCAGAGGTGCTCAGAATACAACAGTTTAGAAGCATACACATATAAAGATACACAACATATCCCTCCAAACTGCCAATATCCCAAACCCCTCCTTTAAAGTGCAGGCATTGTACTTCCCATTTCCAGGACTCAAGTCCGACTATATGAAAATAACCAGTTTCCCTGAATCCCTTCACTAAATATTACCCTGCTCACACTCCAACAGATCATCAGGTCCCAAGTACCATTCGTCTCCATTCACTCCTATCTAACACGCTCACACACGCTTGCTGGAAGTCCAAGCCCCTTGCCCACAAAACCTCCTTTACCCCCTCTCTCCAACCCTTTCGATTACGACCCCTACCCCGCCTTCCTTCCCCTATAGATTTATATGCTTTCCATGTCATTCTACTTTGATCCATTCTCTCTAAATGACCAAACCACCTCAACAACCCCTCTTCTGCCCTCTGACTAATACTTATTAACTCCACACCTTTTCCTAATTTCCACACTCCGAATTTTCTGCATAATATTTACACCACACATTGCCCTTAAACAGGACATCTCCACTGCCTCCAACCGTCTCCTCGCTGCTGCCTTTACCACCCAAGCTTCACTCCCATATAAGAGTGTTGTTACTGCTATACTTTCATACATTCCCTTCTTTTCCTCCATAGATAACGTTTTTTGACTCCACATATACCTCAATGCACCACTCACCTTTTTTCCCTCATCAATTCTATGATTAACCTCATCCTTCATAAATCCATCCGCCGACACGTCAAATCCCAAGTATCTGAAAACATTCACTTCTTCCATACTCCTCCTCCCCAATTTGATATCCAATTTTTCTTTATCTAAATCATTTGATACCCTCATCACCTTACTCGTTTCTATGTTCACTTTCAACTTTCTACCTTTACACACATTCACAAACTCATCCACTAACTTTTGCAATTTTTCTTTAGAATCTCCCATAAGCACAGTATCATCAGCAAAAACTAACTGTGTCAATTCCTATTTTGAATTTAATTCCCCATAATTTAATCCCACCCCTCTCCCAAACACCCTAGCATTTACTTCCTTTACAACCCCATCTATAAATATATTAAACAACCATGGTGACATTACACATCCCTGTCTAAGACCTACTTTTACCGGGAAGTATTCTCCCTCTCTTCTACACACCCTAACCTGAGCCTCACTATCCTCATAAAAACTCTTTACAGCATTTAATAACTTACCACCTATTCCATATACTTGCAACATCTGCCACATTGCTCCTCTATCATATGCCTTTTCTAAATCCATAAATGCAATAAAAACTTCCCTACCTTTATCTAAATACTGTTCACATATATGCTTCAATGTAAACACTTGATCTACACATCCCCTACCCACTCTGAAACCTCCTTGCTCATCTGCAATCCTACAATTCTGTCTTACCTCTAATTCTTTCAATTATAACCCACCGAACACTTTTCCTGGTATACTCAGTAAACTTATTGCTCTATAATTTTTACAGTCTCTTTTGTCCCCATTCGTACCGAATATGTCGTACCGAATATGTAAAACTGGTCAATTAGCAAGAACTCATTTAAAATTAAGTCCTTTCTAAAATTTTCTCTTATACGTTTAAAGATATATATTTTTTATTAATGTTAATGTAAAAAATTTTAATTTTACACCAAAAGAATCTTAAAAAACTTACCTAACCTTATTATAACAAAAGCAATTTATTTTAGCCTAAGCCAGCGAAATATATTTTAGATTTGTTTACAGTAATTTAATGCTAAAGAAACACAGTGGAATATATTTTTTTCGTTAGGCTCAGAATGATTTTGGCGAAATTATTGCATACACAAATTTTCACTTGTCCTATATGGCAAGATGACCCTTGCTATTTAAGCCAAGATGGCAAGTTCTGCCTATTCGGCACGACATATATATACATACATACATATATATATATATATATATATATATATATATATATATATATATATATATATATATATATATATATATATATATATATATATATATATATATATATATATATATATATATATATATATATATATATATATATATATATATATATATATATATATACATATGTCGTGCCGAATATGTAAAACTGGTCAATTAGCAAGAACTCATTTAAAATTAAGTCCTTTCTGAAATTTTCTCTTATACGTTTAAAGATATATTTTTTTCATTAATGTTGATGTAAAAAATTATAATTTTGCTCCAAAAGAATCTTAGAAAACTTACCTAACCTTATTATAACAAGAACAATTTATTTTAGCCTAACCCAAATAAATATATTTTAGATTTGTTTACAATAATTTAATACTAAACAAACAGTGAAATATATTTTTTTTGTTAGGTTCAGAATGATTTTGGCGAAATTATTGCATACACAAATTTTCACTTGTCCTATATGGCAAGATGAGCGTTGCTATTTAAGCCAAGATCGCAAGTTCTGCCTATTCGGCTCGACATATACATATATATATGTATATATATATATATATATATATATATATATATATATATATATATATATATATATATATATATATATATATATACATATGTGGTGCCGAATATGTAAAACTGGTCAGTTAGCAAAAAACTCATTTAAAAATAAGTCCTTTCTAAAATTTTCTCTTACACGTTTAAAGATATATTTTTTTCATTAATGTTAATGTGAAAAAATTTAATTTTGCACCAAAAGAATCTTAGAAAACTTACCTAACCTTATTATAACAAGTGCAATTTATTTTAGCCTAACCCAACTAAATATATTTTAAATACGTTTACAGTAATTTAATACTAAACAAACACAATGAAATATATATTTTTCGTTAGGTTCAGAACGATTTCTGCGAAATTATTGCATACACAAATTTTCACTTGTCCTATATGGCAAGATGAGCGTTGCTATTTAAGCCAAAATCGCAAGTTCTGCCTATTCGGCTCGACATATACATATATATATGTATATGCAATAAGATCACAGTAAACAGGTGATTTCAAAATATGCAAAACAACCACTCTGAAAGAATAGAGAAATTCCAAGCGCTTTCGTGACTACTCACATTATCAAGGAACTATGAAAGTGAAGCATCCAAGGAAGCTATATAAGGGGTCGGCCAGCACCTCACTATCAGATCCCACAACGGTTAAACACGTGACGCGCGGCGAGCCAACTTGGACAGGTCCTTTGCAAAACTCACCCCCAAGCTATTTATTTGTCCAGTGTATTATTAAATTCTACCCAAATTCTATTAATTATAAATGGATCTAATTTATATAAACCAAAGGAAATATTCATATTATTGTCAAAACTGCTTTTTATGAAACAAGATTCAATTATATTCCTGTCGACCATGGACTTGCTTGATACTACTTTCTCAACTTTTTGAAAATCAATTGGATGGTTAAAATCTCTTACATGAATAAATAGAGCATTGGAATCTTGTCCAGTTCTAATGCTATATTTATGTTGTTTTAATCTTAGTTCGAGATTTTTACCAGTTTGACCGTAATTTGTAGTTACCAGTTTGACCGTAATTTGTAGTCCTGAGTTCATAGATGAGGAAATATCCAAAATTTATGAAATAGGTAATGATTTAAAATACCCAAGAAATGTAATTGAATAATCTTTTAAAGTTGCTAGGAACACTTTTTATAATCAAAAAAAAAAAAGGGCAACCAGCCTTATTCAACTAAAAATATGTTGGTTCTCCCTTACCATGAAAACTTGGTTGATATGCCTTCTCTTCTTAAGACTTTTAATATTAAAGTTGTATTCAAAAATCTTGATACAGTAAAAAAACTTTTGATTAAGAATTCCCCCCAAAATGCTGATGGATGTGTCTATAAGATTTCTTGTAAAATTTGCGATAAAGTTTATTACGGTCAAACTGGTAAAAATCTCGACCTGTCCAAGTTGGCTCGCCGCGCGTCACGTGTTTAACCGTTGTGGGATCTGATAGTGAGGTGCTGGCCGACCCCTTATATAGCTTCCTTGGATGCTTCACTTTCATAGTTCCTTGATAATGTGAGTAGTCACGAAAGCGCTTGGAATTTCTCTATTCTTTCAGAGTGGTTGTTTTGCATATATATGTATATGTATATATATATATAATATATATATATATATATATATATATATATATATATATATATATATATATATATATATATATATATATATATATATATATATATATATATACATATATATATACATATATATATATATATATATATATATATATATATATATATATATATCTATATATATATATATATATATATATATTTATATATATATATATATATTTATATATATATATATATATATATATACATATATATAGGAGCGATTGGTGGAATGATGTAAAGAGAGTAGTAAGGGAGAAAAAGTTAGCATATGAGAAGTTTTTACAAAGTAGAAGTGATGCAAGGAGGGAAGAGTATTAGGAGAAAAAGAGAGAGGTTAAGAGAGTGGTGAAGCAATGTAAAAAGAGAGCAAATGAGAGAGTGGGTGAGATGTTATCAACAAATTTTGTTGAAAATAAGAAAAAGTTTTAGAGTGAGATTAACAAGTTAAGGAAGCCTAGAGAACAAATGGATTTGTCACTTAAAAATAGGAGAGGAGAGTTATTAAATGGAGAGTTAGAGGTATTGGGAAGATGGAGGGAATATTTTGAGGAATTGTTAAATGTTGATGAAGATAGGGAAGCTGTGATTTCGTGTATAGGGCAAGGAGGAACAACATCTTGTAGGAGTGAGGAAGAGCCAGTTATGAATGTGGGAGAAGTTCGTGAGGCAGTAGGTAAAATGAAAGGGGGTAAGGCAGCCGGGATAGATAAGATAAAGATATAAATGTTAAAAGCAGGTGGGGATATAGTTTTGGAATGTTTGGTGCAATTATTTAATAAATGTATGGAAGAGGGTAAGGTACCTAGGGATTGGCAGAGAGCATGCATAGTTCCTTTGTTTAAAGGCAAAGGGGACAAAAGAGAGTGCAAAAATTATAGGAGGATAAGTCTGTTGAGTATACCTGGTAAAGTGTATGTTAGAGTTTTTATTGAAAGAATTAAGAGTAAGACGGAGAATAGGATAGCAGATGAACAAGGAGGCTTTAGGAAAGGTAGGGGGTGTGTGGACCAGGTGTTTACAGTGAAACATATAAGTGAACAGTATTTAGATAAGGCTAAAGAGGTCTTTGTGGCATTTATGGATTTGGAAAAGGCGTATGACAGGGTGGATAGGGGGGCAATGTGGCAGATGTTGCAGGTGTATGGTGTAGGAGGTAGGTTACTGAAAGCAGTGAAGAGTTTTTACGAGGATAGTGAGGCTCAAGTTAGAGTACATAGGGAAGAGGGAAATTATTTCCCAGTAAAAGTAGGCCTTAGACAAGGATGTGTGATGTCACTGTGGTTGTTTAATATATTTATAGATGGGGCTGTAAGAGAAGTAAATGCGAGGGTCTTGGCAAGAGGCGTGGAGTTAAAAGATAAAGAATCACACACAAAGTGGGAGTTGTCACAGTTGCTCTTTGCTGATGACACTGTGCTCTTGGGAGATTCTGAAGAGAAGTTGCAGAGATTGGTGGATGAATTTGGTAGGGTGTGCAAAAGAAGAAAATTGAAAGTGAATACAGGAAAGAGTAAGGTTATGAGGATAATAAAAAGATTAGGTGATGAAAAATTGGATATCAGATTGGAGGGAGAGAGTATGGAGGAGGTGAATGTATTCAGATATTTGGGAGTGGACGTGTCAGCGGATGGGTCTATGAATCATAGAATTGATGAGGGGAAAAGGGTGAGTGGTGCACTTAGGAGTCTGTGGAGACAAAGAACTTTGTCCTTGGAGGCAAAGAGGGGAATGTATGAGAGTATAGTTTTACCAACCCTCTTATATGGGTGTGAAGCATGGGTGATGAATGTTGCAGCGAGGAGAAGGCTGGAGGCAGTGGAGATGTCATGTCTGAGGGCAATGTGTGGTGTGAATATAATGCAGAGAATTCATAGTTTGGAAGTTAGGAGGAGGTGCGGGATTACCAAAACTGTTGTCCAGAGGGCTGAGGAAGGGTTCTTGAGGTGGTTCGGACATGTAGAGAGAATGGAGCGAAATAGAGTGACTTCAAGAATGTATCAGTCTGTAGTGGAAGGAAGGCGGGGTAGGGGTCGGTCTATGAAAGGTTGGAGGGAGGGAGTAAAGGAGGTTTTGTGTGCGAGATGCTTGGACTTCCAGCAGGCATGCGTGAGCGTGTTTGATAGGAGTGAATGGAGACAAATGGTTTTTAATACTTGACGTGCTGTTGGAGTGTGAGCAAAGCAACATTTATGAAGGGGTTCAGGGAAACCGGCAGGC
>NC_091329.1:21555324-21667824 GCF_038502225.1 Cherax quadricarinatus
GAGTATAACACCAGGCACATCTTTTGAAGCGGACATCAACCAAATAACTGCTACAGCATATGGGCGCCTAGCAAACCTCAGAACAGCATTCCGACATCTCAATAAGGAATCATTCAGGAACCTGTACACCGTGTACGTTAGGCCCATATTGGAGTATGCGGCACCAGTTTGGAACCCACACCTAGCCAAACACGTAAAGAAACTAGAGAAAGTGCAAAGGTTTGCAACAAGACTAGTTCCAGAGCAAAGAGGTATATCCTATGAGTAGACGTTAAGGGAAATCAACCTGACGACACTGGAGGACAGGAGAGATAGGGCTGGCATGATAACGACATACAAAATACTGAGAGGAATTGACAAGGTGAACAAAGACAGGATGTTCCAGAGATGAGACACAGCAACATGGGCATAAAGGGGATGTAAATAGCGTGCTAAAAATATCTAACATAGACAGGACTCGCAGCAATGGCTTTAAGTTGGAAAAATTCAGATTCAGGAAGGATATAGGAAAGCACTGGTTTGGTAATAGAGTTGTGGATGTCTTCAACTTCCACAGTTGGAAGTTGAACACACAGATTAATCACAGGGATGTTAGGAAGTATTTCTTCAGCCACAGAGTAGTCAGGAAGTGGAATAGTTTGGGAAGCGATGTAGTGGAGGCAGGATCCATACATAGCTTTAAGCAGAGGTATGATAAAGCTCACGGTTCAGGGGGAGTGACTTAGTAGCGACCAGTGAAGAGGCGGGGCCAGGAGCTTGGACTCGACCCCTGCAACCTCAACTAGGTGAGTACACACACACACACCCCGAGCTGTGACTCTGGACCAGGAGCTGTGAATCGACCCCTGCAACCACAAATAGGCGAGTACATACACACACAAAATCAACAAATCTATCGAAACAGGGTAACTGCCAGACATATGGAAGACAGGAAATATAGTCTCAGTTTTCTAAGAAAGCAGACAGAAGCATTAAAGTACAGACCAGTGTCACTGACATAAGAGTATATAGTATGTAAAGTCATAGAGAAGAGTATCAGGAGAAGAGTGGTGGAGCACCTAGACAGGAACGGGCTCATACATGACAACTAGCACAGCTTCAGGGATGAGAAATCCTGTTTCATAAATCTGCTGGAGTTCTACCACAAGGTAACAGAAGAAAGACAGGAGAGAGAGGGATGGGTAGATTGCGATTTCCTGGACTGTAAAAAGGCTGTCGACACAGTACCGTACAAAACTGGTACAAAAGCTACAGAGGTAAGCATGAATAGCAGGAAAAGGAATGCAATGGATCAGAGAATACCTGACAGGAAGGTAACAACGAGTAAAAGTAGATGACGAGGTGTCGGGGTGGGTGCGTGTATGGAGTGGGGTTAAACAAGGATCAGTCCTAGGGCAGGTATGTTTCCTGTATATGTGAATGACATGACGGAGGGGATATATTCAGAGGTGTTCCTGTTCGCAGATGACATGAAACTAATAAGGAGAATACAAGCGAACGAGGATCAGGAAAGACTACAAAGGGATCTGAACAGGCTGCAATGCAAGCCTGGTCCGACAAATGGCTCCTGGACTTTAACCCCACCAAGTGCAGTCATGAAACTTGGGGAAGGACAAGGAAGACCGCAGACGGAGTACAGGCTTGGGCATCAAAAACTGCAAACCTCACTCAAGGAAAACGATATTGGGGTATCTCCTGAGGCGCACATCAACCAAATAACTGCTGCAGCATATGGGCGCCTGACAAACCTAAGAAAAGTGTGTCGACATCTAAGGAGGCACTCACGACACTACATCGTGTAAGTCAAGCCCATATTGGAGTATGCAGCACCAATATGGAACCCACTTCTGCTTAAGCACGTCAAGAAATTAGAGAGAGTGCAAAAGTCTGCAACAAGACTAGTCCCAGAGCCAAGGGGGTATGTCCTGTGAGGAGAGATGAAGAGAACTCAGCCTGATGAGATTAGAGGACAGGAGAAATAGGGGGACATGATAGGGAGAGAATGTTTCATAGATGGGATACAGAAACAAGGAGACAACTGGAAACTGAAAACTGAGTTGAGTCGTAGAGATGTTAGTAAGTATTTCTTCATCCTTAGAGTTGTCAGGAAATGGAATAATCTGGAAAGTGAAGTAGTGGAGGCAGAATCCATACACAGCTTTAATAAGAGGTACGATAAGCCTCTTGAAGCCGGGTGAAAATGGATCTAGTAGCGACCAGCAAAGAGGCGGGGCCAGGAGCTGCAAATCGATCCCTGCAATCACACACACACATGCACACACACATGCGCACACACATACACAGTGAAGAGGCGGGGCCAGGAGCAGTGACTCGACCTCTGCAACCACAACTTGGTGAGTACAACTAGGTGAGTACACACTCGGTCTACACATCTCTTATCCTTCCTAATGCCTCGGTTAACACATCTCCTATCCTTCCTAATGCATCGATCAACACATCTATCCTTCCTAATGCCTCGGTCAACACATCTCCTATCCTTCTTAATGTCTCGGTCTGCACATCTCCTATCCTTCCTAATGCCTCGGTCAACACATCTCCTATCCTTCCTAATGCTTCCGTCAACACATCTCCTATCCTTCCTAATGCTTCGGTTAACACACCTCCTATCCTTCCTAATGCCTCGGTCAACACATCTCCTATCCTTCCTAATGCCTCGGTCTACACATCTCCTATCCTTCTTAATGCCTCGGTTAACACCTCTCCTATCCTTCCTAATGCCTCGGTCAACACATCTATTCTTCCGAATGCCTCGGTCTACACATCTCCTATCCTTAATGATGCATAGGTCTACACGTCTCCCATCCTTCCTAATGATTCAGTAAACACATCTCCTATCCTTCCTAATGCCTCGGTCAACACATCTCATATCCTTCCTAATGCCTCGGTCAACACATCTCCTATCCTTCCTAATGCCTCGGTCAACACATCTCATATCGTTCCTAATGCCTCGGTCAAGTCCCTCAGCCTGGAGTCACATCTCCTATCCTTCTACAAGATTAATGCCTCGGTCAGCACATCTCATATCCTTCCTAATGCCTCGGTCAACACATCTCCTATCCTGCCTAATGCCTCGGTCAACACATCTATCCTTCCCAATGCCTTGGTCTACACATCTCCTATCCTTCCCAATGCCTTGGTCTACACATCTCCTATCCTTCCTAATGCCTTGGTCAACACATCTATCCTTCCTAATGCCTCGGTCAACACATCTATCCTTCCAAATGCCTCAGTCAACACATCTCCCATCCTTCGTAATGCCTCGGTCAACACATCTCCTATCCTTCATAATGCCTCGGTCAACACATCTCCTATCCTTCCTAATGCCTCGCCAAACACATTTATCCTTCCTAATTCCTCGGTCAACACATCTATCCTTCCTAATGCCTTGGTCAACACATCTCCTATCCTTCCTAATGCCTCGGTCAACACATCTCCTATCCTTCCTAATGCCTCGGTCAACACATCTCCTATCCTTCCTAATGCCTCGGTCAACACATCTCATATCGTTCCTAATGCCTCGGTCAACACATCTCCTATCCTTCCTAATGCCTCGGTCAGCACATCTCATATCCTTCCTAATGCCTCGGTCAACACATCTCCTATCCTGCCTAATGCCTCGGTCAACACATCTATCCTTCCCAATGCCTTGGTCTACACATCTCCTATCCTTCCCAATGCCTTGGTCTACACATCTCCTATCCTTCCTAATGCCTTGGTCAACACATCTATCCTTCCTAATGCCTCGGTCAACACATCTATCCTTCCAAATGCCTCAGTCAACACATCTCCCATCCTTCCTAATGCCTCGGTCAACACATCTCCTATCCTTCCTAATGCCTCGGTCAACACATCTCCTATCCTTCCTAATGCCTTGGTCAACACATCTATCCTTCCTAATGCCTTGGTCAACACATCTATCCTTCCTAATGCCTTGGTCAACACATCTCCTATCTGTCCTGATGCCTTGGTCAACACATCTATCCTTCCAAATGCCTCAGTCAACACATCTCCCATCCTTCCTAATGCCTCGGTCAACACATCTCCTATCCTTCCTAATGCCTCGGTCAACACATCTCCTATCCTTCCTAATGCCTCGGTCAACACATCTCCTATCCTTCCTAATGCCTCGGTCAACACATCTCCTATCCTTCCTAATGCCTCGGTCAACACATCTCCTATCCTTCCTAATGCCTCGGTCAACACATCTCCTATCCTTCCTAATGCCTCGGTCAACACATCTCCTATCCTTCCTAATGCCTCGGTCAACACATCTCCTATCCTTCCTAATGCCTCGGTCAACACATCTCCTATCCTTCTTAATGCCTTGGTCTACACATCTCCTATCCTTCCTAATGCCTCGGTCAACACATCTCCTATCTTTCCTAATGCCTCGGTCAACACATCTCCTATCTTTCCTAATGCCTCGGTCAACACATCTCCTATCCTTCTTAATGCCTCGGTCAACACATCTCCTATCTTTCCTAATGCCTCGGTCAACACATCTCCTATCCTTCCTAATGCCTTGGTCAACACATCTCCTATCCTCCCTAATGCCTCGGTCAACACATCTCCTATCCTTCCTAATGCCTCGGTCTACACATCTCCTATCCTTCATAATGCCTCGGTCAACACATCTCCTATCCTTCCTAATGCCTCGGTCAACACATCTCCTATCTTTCCTAATGCCTCGGTCAACACATCTCCTATCTTTCCTAATGCAATCTACCATCTGTTCTCTTCCATACACTTTACTTGGCATACTCAACAAGCTTATTTCCCTATAATTTACACTGTTTCATCTCCTTAACATAAACGAAATATGCAGGTTCTCTGAGGGTGCTCTCCATCATTATGTGGACCACATTGCTTCTTAATTCATATCTGACCGTTGCTTCTTCAGAAAATGTTATTATATCCACATCTGGCAATAAAATTATCTCAGAAGAAATACATTTACGGAGAATTAAACATCATCGTCATGTATCGGCTCGGGTCAGAGAATGTGTAGTAAGAGTTAGTTATACTTACTCGCTGTTGTTCCAGTATCCAGGATAGGATCCCTCTAAACGTAAGAATCACGGCTCTAAAATAGTTCGGCAGGAAACTACTTTAATTGCAAAACAAACTTACATTTTAGAAGAACACACATACGTATGAAGTATTTGCCAAAACTTTGCAGCCCAAAGAGCACTGCTGGAGTCTACATGGGGAGGATGTAATGGCTTCTACGTTTGCCAGAAAGCCATAAACCAGACACAACATTACAAAAACACACATGTTGGATGAGTGACACGTAATGTATGTGAAATACTCTACAAAACATTTCCACACTATACCACAAAACATATTTTCCACATTACGAACTGAAATCAGTTATATTTAATATACCAGGAAAATGACAAAAAGCAAATAATGGTAGCCTCAGGCTGCGCCTGCCACCTCTCGCACATTATTTTGAATCACCAGTTAAAACACAAGTTATTCTCCTGTCTTTTCTTATTTCAGATCCAGAGCTCATCTGTGCCCAGCATTACTTAACCTCCAGTCCGGACCTCACCTTCACCCATCATCACGTGGCTCACAAGACCTTCACCCCACGCTTTATATGGTGCTGTACCTTATACTTGATGACGCCCTTACTGGGTGAAACGTTGAGTAAATAAATGGTTTTATTGCTATATAGGTTTCTTTACCACCAGTTAATACAAACCATATGGCAGAAATGCAAAGGCTATAAAAATATAAACTAACTTGAAATCTGGAGGAGCATCCTACGTAGGTACGTCTACCAAAGAAAGATAATTATTAAAAATGGCAAACTTGATGTGGAATTAAGAATTTCTTGCAACATCAAAATAAATCCTGAAGGGTTTTTGAAATATTTAAAAAATAAGAGAAATGATACAAGTCAGATTAGGGTCTCTGATACACAGTGACAGTACAACAGCGAGTATCCATCAGTGAATGACCTCTTTTCTAAATCTCGCTTTCAGCTGGGTTTTCACACTCGAAAACGAAACTAATGTACCTAGGTCACATAGGTTCCTTGCAAGAAATGAAACCGTTCACTATCAGTTAAATAAATACTGTAATTATGTTAAAATATTTAGAAAAGTTTAGCATGAAGAGATCCATACGGTTGGACGAAATATCGGCCAAATTAAAAAAAAATCTAGATTTCAGATTGGTACCCGCTTATGATTAAGTTTAGCAAATATATTAATGAAGGGAAAATGGTATGTAACCGAAAATCAGCTAAGGTTACTTCAGTATTTTAAAAAGGGAGATATGTCCAGCCCTCCTTAGCTACAATCCCATTCCTACAGGTTTAGCCCTCCCCCTGATTATAATAATAATAATAATACAATCCCATTAAACAACATTGTTTCCCCAAGGAAACAATAACTAAGACCAATTTCGTTTACTTCCTTGAAGACAACAATGTTTTAATCAAAAATAAAAATAGGGGACACAATAAAAGATCCAGCTATACCCACTCCCTCACGTCCCTTCATACATCTAGCACTTCCTCATTCCTAAAAGATGTTATACCTCCCTGTGGAATGCAAAAAATCACTGCCTCTCTCTCTCATCATCCGTATTCAACAACTCACAATTTTCTCTTCTTTTGGTTTTAGCTCTTAGACCTAATTATTCTCTAGGCTTTCTCAATTTATTGACTTTTCTCCAAAACTTTTTCTTATTCTCTGCAAAATTTGTTGATAAAACCTCTTCCACTATTTCATTAGCTTTCCATTCGCACTTTCTCACAACTCTTAACCTCTGTTTTACTCTCCATATACTACACCCTTTGCATATCACTGCTACACTGTAAAACCTTTTCTCCCTTACCACTCCCATTATCTTGTTATTCAACTAATCACTACCTTCCTGCAACCACCCTTCTCTGCCCACAAACTTCTGCACACTCTAAAACTTCATTCTTAAATCTACGCCATACCTCCTCTACCTTCCTCATTACCTATACTCTTTCTAGTCCATCTTTCTCTCAGCAGTTGTTTATATCCTACCCTAACTACCTCCTCCTTTAATTTATAGACTTTCTCTTTTTTCTTACCCACGGATGACATTCTCCTTCTGCTCCATCTACTTCTTACTCTCACTGCAGCTACCACTAAATAATGATCTGATATATCTGTTTCCCCTCTAAAAACATGCACATTCAGAAGTCTACCCATGGAGAGGCATTTTGGTGCACTTTCATGAACAAGCAAACGTGAATATGTTAGAAAAAATCCAGAGATGAGCTACAAAATGGTTACCAGTTAAAGATACGAGTTATGTCGAAAGGTTGAAAGCACTAAAGTTGTCCACGTTGGCTAATAGCAGGAAGGGAGGAGACATGATAACCATGAGTCAGTTCATATAAGGTCATGAGAGGATTTTTACGTACCTACATCAGGAATAACATGAAGCCACAAATGAGAAAAAAACGCAGAGCCGAAAATATACTTTGCAAACGGAGTAGATTAAGGGAATGAAAGTTTTAAAAGATATATATATGATGAACAAATTACTGAAAACAGAACACCACAAACATAGCTCTGTTCCTGCAGCTATAAATATGTAATTCCAAATAGGTGGTTTTACACTCTCTCTCCCTCTCTCATTTTTTTTTTTTCACGCAATGTTGTTACAAGATTACGCTAAGATTTTCCACTTTTGCTTATCCTCTAAGTGCTGTTACCCCCGTAAACTCATTTAAAAGCGTGTCCTAACATTATTAATGTCCTTATAGTTATGAAACATTCAAATAGGTAACAGGATGAAGTTGTGGTCAGCTATGGGCCAGAGATTTCATATGGTCAGCTGACGTTATTTCGGTATCGTATGTATTCTAGGATTGATCACAGATGAAGTGATGTTCTTTAGGAAGGTATAGCCAGTATGACTGCTGTTTGTTGCCCGTCTTGTATATGAGAAGCTGGCCACAAAGAGCAGACAAGTGTAGTACTTTGATGGCATCAGTCTTATACATAACAGTAAAGCCACCCACATCTATCCAGTGTTGAAAGCTCTTGTGAAATGGCAGATCCTTCCAAGTTAGGTCTAGGTTAGAGACAGGGCTTACCTGACAGCAAAGAAACAATGAGTGATGGTTCTTGAAGAGGTGTCGGAATCGGTGCATTCCGACGTGGGTGCTCTGGTACTGATCCCACAGGGATCAGTACTAGAGCCGGTGATAATATATTCAGTACGTGAATAACATGACGTAAGGGACTAATAATATTTCAAATGATTTCAGTTAACTATGAAGGGTATAAGGACGCTTGGGCTTCTTTGAGGCACTGAATGTATAAATATATACTGAGTATGATTAATTCATCCGATTATGTATTAATTGCCGATTAACGTTCGGTTCTCCCTTTTGTGTTCAAGGACTACATTTGCATTTTCTCACAAAGAAGACATTTACTCTATGGTAGACAAAGTTGAGAGATATACGTCAGAGGCAACACTAGCTGATAATTACATCTGTTTAGCAGTCTTGGGCTCACCATGTCTCTTGAGCTCACTTGGTCTGGGCCCACAACCTTTTCTTGACGCAGTGATTTAAGAAGTTGTAATTAATCTTGTATCATTCTCACATCCGACAAATTTGACACAATTTTTATCGGCAAGTAATGGAAGTTCCCTAACTAGATTAGGGGCTCATTCATAAGCAGCTAAATGTTCAGCAAGTAAGTCGTTTTTTCTTAACTACTTGTAGCAGCATTCCTGTCCTGTCGATATAGTGGTGGAATGCTTTCATCGGATAAATGTCCTTGTCGAACATTGACCAAACATCACTGGGTTTTGGAGCCCACTCTTCCTGATGACAACTTTTCTCTATCAACCTCCTATCAAAACGTGGCCAAATACTGGGCTTCCTCCATCCGCCTACAGGCTACCTGTGGAGATGCCTGTTTAAGGTAACGGGATGCCAATTGACACTTCTCCAAACACCGTGTGAAGGCTTACTCAGCCCTGTAAGATCTTAAGTAGGTATTACCAAGGTTGGCTCCTCCTTAGGAAAATTAATGAATAGAAAAAGAATAATAACGAACAAATATAAACACTTTATTGTTATAATTGAAAATATAAAACATTTAGATATGAACTTTTATCCTACGTGAAAGAGAGATGAAAAATGAAATATAAAAATGATATTTGAATTCAACGCTAATATGTACAGTTAGACTGGGGTGTCTGGTTGATGTTGACACCGCGCCTTGTAGAAATTGTAGCCGTTGCTGATGATGTGGGGGGGGGGGAGGGTCACAGCTGTTGAGTGACAACCCAACGAATAGTTCGTCACCGTGTCTCTAGCCTTGAATAATCCTTCAAGATGATAGGAGCGCAGGTCCTTCACCACTGCAAAGATGAGGGGTAGTTGCCTGGGGTTGGCTACACTCAGGTATGTAGATAAAAAGTGACGTCCCAGAACTCATGTGAAGTTCGTCTCCTTCAGCACTGTCTCTGTAGATGCCAGATGACTCAAGCTGACATTCCAAGAGTTGTGTTGGGAGCTGTGAGTCAAGTGATTATCCATTTGGTCGGAGCCCCACAGGTCACCTTTCCGGGTGGAGAAAAGGATGGGGGATAGCGGGAGCTAGACACTGACTCTACCTTAACAAGCAGACAGGTAATCAAACTATCGTCACCATATACTCGCTCGCTACTCCTATCTGTTGAACTTTTCCCTCACACTCCCCCATACCAAGACTTATAGTCAAGGAGTATAAGAAGAATAGGCGAGGAAAAAGTTCTAAACCGGGAAAGTCGTGTAAGGTACCAAATCTTCTACTCTCACGACTTAACCAGTCAGAGAAATAATTGGATGAACCATTGATATACATAACATGAAACTTAAAAGCTTGGAGTTCCAATGTCCACCTCAAGAGGCGACTGTTGGTTCCCTTAAAAGTTTCTAGGTATATCAAAGGTTTGTGATCCGTCTCTAAAATGAATTACATACCCAGTAAGTAAAATTTAAGTTTGGAGATACCCCACACAAGGGCCAAACATTCGTTTTCTATGGTGGAGTATCTCGTTTCTGCAGGAAGAAGTTTCCGGCTTAGGAAGCATACAGGAAAGGGTGTACCATCATGATACTGTAGTAACACTGCACCTAGGCCGGTACTGGAGGCATCAGTTCTTAAACAAAACGGCTTATTAATATCTGGAATCTTAAGTACAGGGTCTTTCGAGATGTTCTTAATCTCATTAAGCTTTTCTCGAGCTACGTCGGAAAGTTCAAGAGGTTCCTTCACAGACTTCTTAAGGAAGTCAGATAAGATGCCTGAAAGATCGGTAATGTTGGGGATAAACCGTGCATACAAATTTACATAACCAAGAAAGCTACGCATGAGCTTCTTGGTTTTGGGGAATTTAAACTCTAATAAAGCTTTGATCTTACTGGGGAGAGGCTGCAAAGAGTTATTAGAAAGAATCAGTCCGAGATATCTAATTTTGTTATACCCAAGGAAGTATTTCTTCGGCTTGGCAGTGAGGCCATGTGAGCGTAACCTACGCAAAACTGATGTTATTGTTTGGATATGCTTGCCCCACGTGGATGTCATTACGTAAATGTCATCAAAATAAACTGAAACATTTGGCATATTACCCAAGACCTTTCTCATCAGTCTCACGTAGGTAGCACAGGCAGTTACCAAACCATAAGTCCTTGGTGTGTAGGAAAAGCGGTGTACTGCTTAGAAGGATCTAACATTACTTGATGATATGCTTGCGCAATATCAATCTCTGAAAAGAAAGAAGAGTCATAAAATTTGTGTAGATCGTTATCTATTAAGGGCATAGGCTCAGCATCCCACCGAGTTAGGTTAGGTTAGCTTAGATGTGTCCTTGGGTAGGGAGTACAACATCCAGTTCTGCTGGATGCCCTACTCTTAAGGATCGTATGGTCCAGTGGATTAGTGCGTTATGCGTTTTCGCCCACCATGAGGCAGGCCAAAGCAGCATGGGTTCGAGTCCTTGGCTAGTGCAGTGTTGTTATTGATCAATACCACTCGTTCGTGGTCACAATAATATAAAATACTGTTCGTTGAACTAGTACACCAAACAGGGACTAGAATGAAATTAGCCTAGTCATCCACACCAACGTGTGTCCTTGGGTAAGGAGTACAACATCCAGTTCTGCTGGATGCCTTGCTCTTAAGGATCGTATGGTCCAGTGGATTAGGGCGTCATGCGTTTTCGCCCACTATGAGGCAGGCCAAAGCAGCATGGGTTCGAGTCCTTGGCTAGTGCAGTGTTGTTAAGAGATAAGATAAGATTTCGTTCGGATTTTTAATCCCCGGAGGGTTAGCCACCCAGGATAACCCAAGAAAGTCAGTGCGTCATCGAGGACTGTCTAACTTATTTCCATTGGGGTCCTTAATCTTGTCCCCCAGGATGCGACCCACACCAGTCGACTAACACCCAGGTACCTATTTGCTGCTAGGTGAACAGGACAACAGGCGTAAGGAAACGTGTCGAAATGTTTCCACCCGCCGGGAATCGAACCCGGGCCCTCCGTGTGTGAAGCGGGAGCTTTAGCCACCAGGCCACTCGTTCGTGGTCACAATAACATAAAATACTGCTCGTTGAACTAGTACACCAAACAGGGATTAGAACTGATATATATATATATATATATATATATATATATATATATATATATATATATATATATATATATATATATATATATATATATATATATATATATATATATATATATATATATATATATATATATATATATATATATATATATATATATATATATATATATATATATATATATATATATATATATATATATATATATATATATATATATATATATATCGAACCCTGGCCTGCCGCAGTTTGGTAAATAATATATATCATGTATATTTGAGAGGCAATAACAGTAATGAAGACGTGTCTCTGCGTGCCACACCTGTGGACACAACTAAATTTATATAAAACATGCGATTCTTTTTAAAATATGATCATTAAGAAATGCTGTCATCCCGTACGTCATAAAATCAACATGTATATTCGTTAAGTCATAAAAGACTGATATTCGTTGGGGATATTAAAACACTAAAATTTGAACTAATGAGGTTGTAAAGGTTAGTAGGTAGAACAATAAAATTAAATAAATTAAACTTTTATCGTCTTGAAGGAAAAAAGAAAACTCGCTTTTAACGAACAGAAATATTGTTGACACTGCTGAGATCAAGGAGATTTCTTCACTATATCAGCCACATACATGTATGTATGTATATATTTATGTATGTATGTATGTATATGTATATATGCATGTATGTATGTATGTATGTATGTATGTATGTATGTATATATGTATGTACGCATGTACGTACGTATGTATGTATGTACGTATATATATATATATATATATATATATATATATATATATATATATATATATATATATATATATATATATATATATATATATATATATATATATATATATATATATATATATATATATATATATATATATACATATGTATATATATATATATATATATATATATATATATATATATATATATATATATATATATATATATATATATATATATATATATATATATATCGTGCCTAATAAGCTGACCGTGCCGAATAGGCCGAACTCCCTTAAAAAATAAACTTCCTCCCCCCCATAAAAAAATCTCACTTAATGATAGATCAATCTTTTTCATTGACAATGATATAGATTTTTATTTTTGAACCAAAACTAACTTAGAAACCTCACCTAACCTCCAATAAACTAACAGCTTTTTTTATCTGAATTCTAAAATTTAAGTATATTTATTATTACATAAAATCTATGATACGTATGTTTTGTGTTATAATGAGATCGATTTCCGCCGATTTATGGCAAAGACAAATTTTCATTCTGCAAATTCGGCAAAGTGAACCATTGCCAAACTCAACAATTAGGCTTAAACGGCGCGACAATTTATATATATGTGTTCAAAAGTTCCTCAAAGAGCTGGGTGAAAAACTCATCACAGAAACCAAGGATTACAGAGCGGCCAGCTTCCTCTTTCAGAAACTCAGTGTTGTGATCGAGAGGAAAAATGCCTGCAGCATTCTGGGCACACGGCCCACCGCCGGTGAACTGGACGAAGTATTCCAGATGTAGCTCTGAGATGTTAAATAAAGTCTACATAGAATATAGAATACAGAATATAGGAGGTGGTAGGAGAAGACAATATTCAAACAGCTCAAGGGAGAACTTGGAATGTTCCCTAAAGTAATTTTAGTCTTTTCTCTGAGGATGTGTGTATGTGTGTGTGAGTATGTGTTTGTGTGTGAGTGTGTGTTTGTGTGCGTGTGTACTCACCTAGTTGTACTCACCTAGTTGTACTCACCTAGTTGAGATTGCAGGGCCCGAGTCCAATCTCCTGACCTCGCCTCTTCACTGGTCGCTACTAGGTCACTCTCCCTGAACCTTGAGCTTTATCATACCTCTGCTTAAAGCTATGTATGGATCCTGCCTCCACTACATCACTTCCCAAACTATTCCACTTCCTGACTACTCTGTGGCTGAAGAAATACTTCCTAACATTCCTGTGATTCATCTGTGTCTTCAACTTCCAACTGTGTCCCCTTGTTGCTGTGTCCCATCTCTGGAACATCCTGTCTTTGTCCACCTTGTCAATTCCTCTCAGTATTTTGTATGTCGTTATCATGTACGCCCTATCTCTCCTGTCCTCCAGTGTAGTCAGGTTGATTTCCCTTAACCTCTCCTCGTAGGACATACCTCTTAGCTCTGGGACTAGTCTTGTTGCAAACCTTTGCACTTTCTCTAGTTTCTTTACGTGCTTGGCTAGGTGTGGGTTCCAAACTGGTGCCGCATACTCCAATATGGGCCTAACGTACACGGTGTACAGGTTCCTGAACGATTCCTTATTGAGATGTCGGAATGCTGTTCTGAGGTTTGCTAGGCGCCTATATGCTGCAGCAGTTATTTGGTTGATGTGCGCTTCAGATGTGCCTTGTGTGTGTGTGTGTGTGTGTGTGTGTGTATGTGGGTGTGTGTGTGTGTGTGTGTATGTGTGTGTGCGTGCGTGCGTGCGTGCGTGCGTGAGTGTGCGTGTGTGTACTCACCTACTTGTGGTTGCAGGGGTCGAGTCTTAGCTCCTGGCCCCGCCTCTTCACCGGTTGCTACTGGGCCCTCTCTCTCCCCGCTCCATGAGCTTTATCAAACCTCGTCTTAAAACTGTATATGGTTCCCGCCTCCACTACGTCATTTTCTAGGCTATTCCACTGCCTTACAACTCTATGACTGAAGGTCTATTCCACGCAATATTTTATATGTCGTTATCATGTCTCCCCTGACCCTCCTGTCCTCCAGTGTCGTCAGGCCGATTTCCCTTAATCTTTCTTCATAGGACATTCCCCTTAGCTCTGGAACTAACCTTGTCGCAAACCTTTGTACTTTCTCTAGTTTCTTGACGTGCTTTATCAAGTGCGGGTTCCAAACAGGTGCTGCATACTCCAGTATGGGCCTGACATACACGGTGTACAGTGTCTTGAATGATTCCTTACTAAGGTATCGGAATGCTGTTCTCAGGTTTGCCAGGCGCCCATATGCTGCAGCAGTTATCTGATTGATGTGTGCTTCCGGAGACATGTTTGGTGTTATACTCACCCCAAGATCTTTCTCCTTGAGTGAGGTTTGCAGTCTTTGGCCACCTAGCCTATACTCTGTCTGTGGTCTTCTGTGCCCTTCCCCTATCTTCATGACTTTGCATTTGGCAGGATTAAATTTGAGAAGCCATTTGCTGGACCAGGTGTCCAGTCTGTCCAGGTCTCTTTGAAGTCCTGCCTGGTCCTCATCAGATTTAATTCTCCTCATTAACTTCACATCATCTTCACATCATGTGTGTGTGTGTGTGTGTGTGTGTGTGTGTGTGTGTGTGTGTGTGTGTGTGTGTGTGTGTGTGTGTGTGTGTGTGTGTGTGTCTGTGTGTGTGTGTACTCACCTATTTGTACTCACCTATTTGTGGTTGCAGGGGTCGAGTCCTAGCTCCTGGCCCCGCCTCTTCACCGGTTGCTACTAGACCCTCTCTCTCCCCGCTCCATGAGCTTTATCAAACCTCGTCTTAAAACTGTGTATGGTTCCTGCCTCCACTACGTCATTTTCTAGGCTATTCCACTGCCTTACAACTCTATGACTGAAGAAATACTTCCTACTATCTCTCTGACTCATTTGTGTCTTCAACTTCCAATTGTGGCCTCTTGTTTCTGTGTCCCCTCCCTGGAACATCCTGTCCTTGTCCACCTTGTCTATTCCACGCAGTATTTTATATGTCGTTATCATGTCTCCCCTGACCCTCCTGTCCTCCAGTGTCGTCAGGCCGATTTCCCTTAATCTTTCTTCATAGGACATTCCCCTTAGCTCTGGAACTAACCTTGTTGCAAACCTTTGTACTTTCTCTAGTTTCTTGACGTGCTTTATCAAGTGCGGGTTCCAAACAGGTGCTGCATACTCCAGTATGGGCCTGACATACACGGTGTACAGTGTCTTGAATGATTCCTTACTAAGGTGTCGGAATGCTGTTCTCAGGTTTGCCAGGCGCCCATATGCTGCAGCAGTTATCTGATTGGTGTGTGCTTCCGGAGACATGCTCGGTGTTATACTCACCCCAAGATCTTTCTCCTTGAGTGAGGTTTGCAGTCTTTGGCCACCTAGCCTATACTCTGTCTGTGGTCTTCTGTGCCCTTCCCCTATCTTCATGACTTTGCATTTGGCAGGATTAAATTCGAGAAGCCATTTGCTGGACCAGGTGTCCAGTCTGTCCAGGTCTCTTTGAAGTCCTGCCTGGTCCTCATCAGATTTAATTCTCCTCATTAACTTCACATCATCTGCAAACAGGGACACTTCTGAGTCTAACCCTTCCGTCATGTCGTTCACATATACCAAAAATAGCACTGGTCCTAGGACCGACCCCTGTGGGACCCCGCTCGTCACAGGTGCCCACTGTGATACATCATTACGTACCATGACTCGTTGTTGCCTCCCTGTCAGGTATTCTCTGATCCATTGCAGTGCTCTTCCTGTTATATGCGCCTGATGCTCTAGCTTCTGCACTAATCTCTTGTGAGGAACTGTGTCAAAGGCCTTCTTGCAGTCCAAGAAGATGCAATCAACCCACCCCTCTCTCTCTTGTCTTACTTCTGTTATTTTATCATAAAACTCCAGAAGGTTTGTGACACAGGATTTGCCTTCCGTGAATCCGTGCTGGTTGGCATTTATACTCCTGTTCCGTTCCAGGTGCTCCACCACTCTCCTCCTGATAATCTTCTCCATAATTTTGCATACTATACACGTCAATGACACAGGTCTATAGTTTAGTGCCTCTTTTCTGTCTCCTTTTTTGAAAATGGGAACTACATTTGCCGTCTTCCATACCTCAGGTAGTTGCCCAGTTTCCAGGGATGTGTGTGTGTGTGTGTGTCTGTGTGTACTCACCTATTTGTGGTTGCAGGGGTCGAGTCACAGCTCCTGGCCCCGCCTCTTCGCTGATTGCTACTAGGTCCTCTCTCTCCCTGCCCCATGAGCTCTATCATACCTCGCCTTAAAACTATGTATGGTTCCTGCCTCCACCACATCACTTTCTAGGCTATTCCATGGCCTGACTACTCTATGACTGAAGAAATACTTCCTAACATCCCTTTGATTCATCTGAGTCTTCAACTTCCAATTGTGACCTCTTGTGTCTGTGTCCCATCTCTGGAACATCCCGTCTTTGTCCACCTCGTCTATTCCGCGCAGTATTTTATATGTCGTTATCATGTCTCCCCTGAGCCTCCTGGCCTCCAGTGTCGTCAGGCCGATTTCCCTCAACCTTTCTTCATAGGACAATCCCCGTAGCTCTGGGACTAGTCTTGCTGCAAACCTTTGCACTTTCTCTAATTTCTTGACGTGCTTGACTAGGTGTGGATTCCAAACTGGTGCTGCATACTCCAGTATGGGCCTGACGTAGATGGTGTACAGAGTCTTAAACGAATCCTTACTGAGGTATCGGAACGCTATCCGTAGGTTTGCCAGGCGCCCGTATGCTGCAGCAGTTATCTGATTGATGTGCGCCTCAGAAGATATGCTCGGTGTTATACTCACCCCCAGATCTTTTTCCTTTAGTGAGGTTTGCAGTCTTTGGCCATCTAAACTATATTGTGTCTGCGGTCTTCTTTGCCCTTCCCCAATCTTCATGACTTAGCATTTGGCAGGGTTGAATTCGAGAAGCCAGTTTCTGGACCACGTGTCCAGCCTGTCCAGGTCTCTTTGTAGTCCTGCCTGATCCTCATCCGATTTAATCTTTCTCATTAACTTCACATCATCTGTGAACAGGGACACTTCAGAGTCTATCCCTTCCATCATGTCATTCACATATAACAAAAATAGCACTGGTCCTAGGACTGACCCCTGTGTGTGTGTGTGTGTGTGTGTGTGTGTGTGTGTACTCACCTAATTGTACTCTTCTAATTGTGGCTGAAAGGGTCGAGACTCAGCTCCTGACCCCGCCTCTTCAGTAGTCGCTACTAGGTCACTCCCTCACTGTCCCGTGAGCTTTATCATACCTCTTTTTAAAGCTGTGCATGAATCCTGCCTCCACCACCTCAATTTCCAGACCATTCCACTTCCTGACTGACTCTGTGACTGAAGAAATACTTCCTAACATCCCTGTGACTCATCTGAGTCTTCAACTTCCAATTGTGACCCCTTGTTGGTGTGTCCCATCTCTGAAACATCTTGGCCATGTCCACCTTGTCAATACCTCTCAATATTTTATATGTTGTTATCATGTCCCCCCTGTCTTCCAAGTGTCGTCAGGTCGATGTTCCTTAGCCTCTCCTCGTGGGACATACCCCTTAACTCTCTGCACTTTCTCTAATTTCCAGACGCGCCTGGCCAGGTGTGGGTTCCATACTGGTGCTGCAGGCTCCAATATGGGCCTGTCGTACACAGTGTACAGAGTACTGAACCACTCCTTACCGAGATGTCGGAATGCTATTCGTAGGTTTGCTAGTCCCCATACTCCAGTATGAGCC
The DNA here is from genome assembly GCF_038502225.1 of Cherax quadricarinatus. NCBI lineage: Eukaryota > Metazoa > Arthropoda > Malacostraca > Decapoda > Parastacidae > Cherax > Cherax quadricarinatus. The sequence continues at coordinate 21,573,430 of NC_091329.1, forward strand.
TGAAGTACACAGTGTACAGTGTCTTGAACGATTCCTTACTAAGGTGTCGGAACGCTATTCTCAGGTTTGCCAGGCGCCCATATGCTGCAGCAGTTATCTGGTTGATGTGTGCCTCCGGACACGTGCTCGGTGTTATGGTCATCCTTAGATCTTTCTCCTTGAGTGAGGTTTGCGGTCTTTGTCCACCTAGCCTATACTCTGCCTGCGGTCTTCTTTGCCCTTCCCCAATCTTCATGACTTAGCATTTGGCAGGGTTGAATTCGAGAAGCCAGTTTCTGGACCACGTGTCCAGCCTGTCCAGGTCTCTTTGTAGTCCTGCCTGATCCTCATCCGATTTAATCTTTCTCATTAACTTCACATCATCTGTGAACAGGGACACTTCAGAGTCTATCCCTTCCATCATGTCATTCACATATAACAAAAATAGCACTGGTCCTAGGACTGACCCCTGTGGGACCCCGCTAGTCATAGGCGCCCACTGTGATACCTCATCACGTACCATGGCTCGTTGTTGCCTCCCTGTCAGGTATTCTCTGATCCATTGCAGTGCCCTTCCTGTTATATGCGCCTGATCCTCCAGCTTCTGCACTAATCTCTTGTGAGGAACTGTGTCGAAGGCCTTCCTGCAGTCCAGGAAAATGCAATCAACCCACCCATCTCTCTCATGTCTTACTTCTGTTACCTTATCATAGAACTCCAGAAGGTTTGTGACACAGGATTTCCCTTCCATGAATCCGTGTTGTTTGTCATTTATAATCTTGTTCCATTCCAGGTGCTGCACCACTCTCCTGATAATCTTCTCCATGACTTTGCATACTATACACATCAGAGACACTGGTCTGTAGTTTAGTGCCTCGTTTCTGTCTCCTTTCTTAAAAATGGGGACTACATTTGCCGTCTTCCATACCTCAGGTAGTTGCCCAGTTTCAAGGCACTAATCTCTTCCGAGGAACTGTGTCGAAGGCCTTCCTGCAGTCCAGGAAAATGCAATCAACCCACCCGTCTCTCTCGTGTCTTACTTCTGTTACCTTATCATAGAACTCCAGAAGGTTTGTGACACAGGATTTCCCTTCCATGAATCCGTGCTGGTTGTCATTTATAATCTTGTTCCGTTCCAGGTGCTACACCACTCTCCTAATAATCTTCTCCATGACTTTGCATACTATACACGTCAGAGACACTGGTCTGTAGTTTAGTGCCTCGTTTCTGTCCCCTTTCTTAAAAATGGGGACTACATTTGCCGTCTTCCATACCTCAGGTAGTTGCCCAGTTTCAAGGGATGTATTGAAGATTGTGGTTAGTGGCATGCACAGCATCTCTGCTCCTTCTCTAAGGACCCACGGGGAGATGTTGTCCAGACCCCTCGCTTTTAAGGTATCGAGGTCACTTACCAGCTTCTGCACCACCTCCTCCGTTGTTTGTATGTCATCCAGCACCTGTTGGTATATTCCCTGTTGGTGTTCCCCTATGTGCTGTCTTCTCAGAGCCCTTCATGTCTCTAATGTAAATACTACTTAATTAAATCTCATGTTGAGTTCCTCACATACCTCATGATCGTTTCTTGTGAGTTCCCCACCTTCTTTCCTCAGCCTGATCACCTGGTCTTTGACTGTTGTCTTCCTTTAATGTGGCTGTACAGCAGTTTCGGGTCAAACTTGACTTTCAATGATATGCTGTTTTCATACTGTCACTGGGCCTCCCTCCTTACTTGTGCATACTCGTTCCTGGCTCTTCAACTAACCTCCTTATTTTCCTGTGTTCTTCGCCTTCTGTACTTTTTCCATTCTCTATTGCACTTAGTTTTTGCCTCCTTACACCGTCGGGTAAACCAGGGGCTCGTTCTGGTATTCCCATTATTTCTGTTGCTCTTGGGAACAAACCTTTCCTCTGCCTCCGTGCATTTTGTTGTTACGTATTCCATCATTTCATTTATCGACTTTCCTACCAGTTCTCTGTCCTACTGAATCTCTTGCAGGAAGTTCCTCAAACCTATGTAGTACCCCCGTTTATTGTCTGGCTTTTCCCATTCAGCTCCTGTTATCCTCTCCATTTGTAACTCTATTATGTATTCACAGCACAGAACCACGTGGTCACTAGCTCCTAGGGGCCTCTCATATGTGATGTCCTCAATGTCTGAACTGCTCAGGGTGAACACAAGGTCCAGTCTTGCTGGTTCATCCTCCCCTCTCTCTCTCTGGTAGTGTCCTTAACATGTTGATGCATGAGGTTTTCCAGTACCACATCCATCATCTAGGCTTTCCATGTTTCAGGACCCCTGTGTGGCTCCAGGTTTTCCCAATCAATCTCCATGTGATTGAAAACACCCATAGCCAGTAACTTTGCTCTGTTCCAGTGAGCTCTTCTTGCCACCTCAGCCAGTGTGTCCACCATTGCTCTGTTGCAGTCTTCATATTCCTCTCTTAGCGTCCTGCAGTTCTGTGGTGGATTATACATCACTGCAATGACTACCTTGTGCTCCCCAGACTGAAGTATACCTACTATGTATTCTCTTTCGCCAATCTTGTCCATGCCTCCCATGTGTGTGTGTGTGTGTGTGTGTGTGTGTGTGTGTGTGTGTGTGTGTGTGTGTGTGTGTGTGTGTGTGTGTGTGTGTGTGTGTGTGTGTGTGTGTGTGTACTCACCTAGTTGAGGTTGCAGGGGTCGAGTCCTAGCTCCTGGCCCCGACCCTTCACTGGTCGCTACTAGGTCACTCTCCCTGAACCGTGAGCTTTATCATACCTCTGCTTAAAGCTATGTATGGATCCTGCCTCCACTACATCGCTTCCCAAACTATTCCACTTCCTGACTACTCTGTGGCTGAAGAAATACTTCCTAACATCTCTGTGATTCATCTGTGTCTTCAACTTCCGACTGTGTCCCCTTGTTGCTGTATCCCATCTCTGGAACATCCTGCCTTTGTCCACCTTATCAATTCCTCTCAGTATTTTGTATGTCGTTATCATGTCCCCCCTATCTCTCCTGTCCACCAATGTCGTCAGGTCGATTTCCCTTAACCTCTCCTAGTAGAACATACCCCGTAGCTCTGGGACTAGTCTTGTTGCAAATCTCTGCACCTTCTCTAGTTTCTTTACGTTCTTGGATAGGTGTGGGTTCCAAACTGGTGCCGCATACTCCAATATGGGCCTAACGTACACGGTGTACAGGGCCCTGAACTATTCCTTATTAAGATGTCGGAATGCTGTTCTGAAGTTTGCTAGACGCCCATATGCTGCAGCAGTTATTTGGTTGATGTGTGCCTCAGATGTGCCTTGTGTGTGTGTACTCACCTATTTGTACTCACCTATTTGTGGTTGCAGGGGTCGAGTCACAGCTCCTGGCCCCGCCTCTTCGCTGATTGCTACTAGGTCCTCTCTCTCCCTGCCCCATGAGCTCTATCATACCTCGCCTTAAAACTATGTATGGTTCCTGCCTCCACCACATCACTTTCTAGGCTATTCCATGGCCTGACTACTCTATGACTGAAGAAATACTTCCTAACATCCCTTTGATTCATCTGAGTCTTCAACTTCCAATTGTGACCTCTTGTGTCTGTGTCCCATCTCTGGAACATCCCGTCTTTGTCCACCTCGTCTATTCCGCGCAGTATTTTATATGTCGTTATCATGTCTCCCCTGACCCTCCTGGCCTCCAGTGTCGTCAGGCCGATTTCCCTCAACCTTTCTTCATAGGACAATCCCCGTAGCTCTGGGACTAGTCTTGTTGCAAACCTTTGCACTTTCTCTAATTTCTTGACGTGCTTGACTAGGTGTGGATTCCAAACTGGTGCTGCATACTCCAGTATGGGCCTGACGTAGATGGTGTACAGAGTCTTAAACGAATCCTTACTGAGGTATCGGAACGCTATCCGTAGGTTTGCCAGGCGCCCGTATGCTGCAGCAGTTATCTGATTGATGTGCGCCTCAGAAGATATGCTCGGTGTTATACTCACCCCCAGATCTTTTTCCTTTAGTGAGGTTTGCAGTCTTTGGCCATCTAAACTATATTGTGTCTGCGGTCTTCTTTGCCCTTCCCCAATCTTCATGACTTTGCATTTGGCAGGGTTAAATTCAAGGAGCCAGTTGCTGGACCAGGCTTGTAGCCTGTCCAGTTCTCTTTGTAGTCCTGCCTGATCCTCGTCCAATTCGATTCTTCTCATTAACTTTACATCGTCTGCAAACAAGGACACTTCTGAGTCTATCCCTTCCGTTATGTCGTTCACGTATACCAAGAACAGCACAGGTCCTAGGACTGACCCCTGTGGAACCCCGCTTGTCACAGGCGCCCACTCTGACACCTCGTCGCGTACCATGACTCGTTGTTTCCTCCCTGTCAGATATTCTCTGATCCATTGCAGTGCCTTTCCTGTTATGTGTGCCTGGTCCTCTAGCTTTTGCAGTAACCTCTTGTGAGGAACTGTGTCGAAAGCCTTCTTGCAGTCCAAAAATACGCAGTCGATCCACCCCTCTCTCTCTTGTCTTACTTCTGTCACCTTGTCATAAAACTCTAGTAGGTTTGTGACACAGGATTTTCCTTCCCTGAAACCGTGCTGGTTGTCAATTATACACTTGTTTCTTTCCAGGTGCCCCACCACTCTCCTCCTGATGATCTTCTCCATGACCTTGCATACTATACACGTTAGAGATACAGGTCTGTAGTTTAGTGCCTCATGTCTGTCTCCCTTTTTAAAAATTGGGACTACATTTGCCATTTTCCATACCTCAGGGAGTTGCCCAGTTTCAAATGATGTGTTGAAGATCTTTGTTAATGGCTCACACAATATCTCTGCTCCCTCTTTAAGGACCCATGGAGAGATGTTGTCTGGTCCCACCGCCTTTGAGGTGTCAAGTTCGCATAGCAGCTTCTTCACCTCCTCCTTGGTTATATGTACCTCATCCAGCACTTGCTGGTGTGCCCCCCTGTTCTGATTTCTTGGAGTCCTACTGGTTTCCACTGTAAATACCTCTTTAAATCTTGTGTTGAGCTCCTGACATACCTCTCGGTCGTTTCTTGTGAATTCCCCATCACCCTTCCTCAGTCTGATTACCTGGTCCTTGACTGTTGTTTTCCTCCTGATGTGGCTGTACAACAGCTTCGGGTCAGTCTTTACTTTTGATGCTATGTCATTTTCATATTGTCTCTGAGCCTCCCTTCTTATCTGTGCATATTCGTTTCTGGCTCTTCGGCTGATTTCTTTATTTTCCTGAGTTCTCTGTCTTCTGTACCTTTTCCATTCTCTAGTACACCTAGTTTTTGCCTCCCTACACCTTTGGGTGAACCAAGGACTCGTTCTGTTCTTCCCATTATTTCTGTTTCCCTTGGGAACAAACCTCTCCTCTGCCTCCTTGCATTTTGTTGCTACATAGTCCATCATTTCTTGTACTGGTTTTCCTGTCAGTTCCCTCTCCCACTGAATGTCTTGAAGGAAGTTCCTCATGCCTGAGTAGTTCCCCCTTTTGTAGTTTGGTTTTTCCCAGCCTATTCCTGCTACTCTCTCCACTTGGAGCTCAACTATGTAGTCGAAGCACAGAACCACATGATCACTAGCTCCCAGGGGCCTTTCATACATGATACCCTCGATGTCCGAACTACTCATGGTGAATACAAGGTCCAACCTTGCTGGTTCATCCTCTCCTCTCTCTCTGGTAGTGTCTCTAACATGTTGATGCATGTGTGTGTGTGTGTGTGTGTGTGTGTGTGTGTGTGTGTGTGTGTGTGTGTGTGTGTGTGTGTGTGTGTGTGTGTGTGTGTGTGTGTGTGTGTTTGTGTGTGTGTGTGTGTATACTCACCTATTTGTGGTTGCAGGGGTTGAGTCATAGCTCCTGGCTCTGCCTCTTCACTGATCGCTATTAGGTTCTCTCTCTTGTCTTACGGATGTCACCTTGTCATAGAACACAGTAGGTTTGTGACACCGGATTTTTCTTCCTTGAACCCGTGCTGGTTGTCGTTGATAAGCTCATACCTTTTAGGTGATCCACCACTCTTCTCCTGATAATGTTCTCCATGACTTTGCATACTATGCATATCAGTGTTACTGGTCTGTAGTTCAGTGCTGCGTATATATCTCCTTTTTTTTTCAAAATTGGGACTACATTTGCTGTCTTCCATACCTCAAGGAGCTGCCCTGGTTCAATAGATGTGTTAAAGATTGTTGCTAGTGGTACACAGAGCGCCTCTGTTCCCTCTCTCAGGACCCAAGGAGAGATGTTATCCAGCCTCATCGCCTTTGAGGCACCTAGTTCACTTAGCAGCCTCCTCATCTCTTCCTTGGTTGTATGCATTGAGTCTAGCACTTGGTGGTGTACCCCACCCCTCCGTGTTTCAGAAGTCCTTTCTGTCTCCACTGTGAATACTTCATTAAATCTCACGTTGAGCTCCTCACATACTTCGTGGTCATTTCTTGTGATCTCGCCTCCTTCTTTCCTCAGCCTTTGGGTCGAACGTGTTTTTTGCTGCTATGTCATTTTTGTATTGTCACTGGGTCTCCTTCCTTACCTGAGCGTATTCATTTCTGGCTCTTCGACTACTCTTTTTATTCTCCTGGGTCCTTTGCCTCCTATACTCCTTCCATTCTCTAGCACATTTAGTTTTGGCCTCTGTATACCTCTGGGTGAACTGAATGCTCGTTCAGGCCTTTCATTATTTCTGTTGTTCTTGCGTACAAACCTCTCCTCTGCTGCCTTGCAAATTGTTGTCACACATTTCATCAACTCATTAACTGATGTACCACTGAACCTTGTGCATGAAGTTCCTCAAGCCTGTATAGTCCCCTCTCTCTTGTAGTTTGGCTTCCTCTGCTCTGCCCTTCCTGCGTCCCTCTCCACTAGTAACTCTATGTATTCGAAGCTCAGAACCTCTATATCTGCACTACTTAAGGTGAATACTAGGTGAAGTCTTGCTGGTTCATCTTCTCCTCTCTCTCTCTCTGGTAGTGTCCCTAACAAGCTGATGCATGAGGTTTGCCAGTACCACCTCCAACATCTTTTCCCTCCATGTTTCTGGGTCTCCCTGTGGTTCTAGGTTTTCCCAGTCGATTTCTTTGTGTGACTGAAGTCGCCCACAACCAGTAGCTTTGCTCTGCCCATAAGGGCCCTTCTGGCCACTTCAGCCAGTGTGTCAACCATTACTCTGTTACTCTCATCATATTCTTGTCTTGGCCTCCAGCTATTCTGTGGTGGGTGATACATCAATGCAATTACGACTCCGGGAACTCCAGACTGAAGTGTTCCTATTATGTAGTCTCTTGCTTCTTCTCTGCCTCCTCTCTCCAGCTTCTCAAAATCCCACTGGCTTTTGATGAGCAGTGCCACTCCTCCACCCCCTCTGTTTCCTCTTTCTTTCCTCTGGATCTGATATCCAGTTGGAAAGATGACATCTGTTATCATTCCTGTGTGCTTGGTTTCTGTGAGAGCTATGATGTACGGTGATGCCTCTTTGATTGTTTCATGCCATTCCTCCCACTTATTCATTATTCCATTAGTGCTGGTGTTCCATACCTTCGGTTTCCTCTCTAGCACTCTGTTCTGGGGGATTTGTGGAGGTTGGGAGAATGGGGGACCTGGCAGGGTGCTGTGGGATTCTACTGCATAGTGTGGGGTGGGGGCTGTGAGTATGGATTGTAGTTTGTAGTGGGATAGTGTGTTTGACTGTGGGTCTCTGAGAGTGGTTCTGTGTGTGTCTGCTCTTGTTGCTCTGCCTAGCTCTGGTTGTCCTCTGCTGATTCTATCCTTGTCTCTCTTTCTAGCCCATTCTCACAGGGCCGGGCATGGGAACGCAGGATCGAGTCCTGGCCAAGCCGCAGTTCTGTTAATGATTCAAAATCACTTGTTTCGCCATTTCACTAATATATAGACTGCTCGTGAAGGCAGGTACCAATAACAGGATGAGGTTGAAATTAGTCTCTGAGGCTCCATAACCACATATGTCCTTGAATTAGAGAAAACACGCTCAATACTGCTGAGCGACTGGTGTTTAAGGATTGTAGGTCAAGTGGAATATACATATGTCGTGCCGAACAGGTAAAAACTTGTGATTCTGGCTTAAACAGCAACGCTCTTCTTGCCGAATAAGGCAAACGAAAATTTGTGTATGTAATAATTTCGCAAAAATCATTCAGAACCTAACTAAAAAAATATATTTCATTGTGTTCGTTTATTATTAAATTATTGTAAACTTATCTAAAATATATTTAGTTAGCTTAGGCTAAATTAAATTGCCCTTGTTATAATAATATTAGGTAAGTTTTCTAAGGTTCTTTTGGTACAAAATTATTAATTTTTACATTAACATAGATGAAAAAATATACACGTATCTTTAAATGTATAAGAGAAAATTTTAGAAAGAACTTAATTTTAAATGAGTTCTTGCTAATTGACCAGTTTTACCTATTATTCAAGACATATATATAAACATATGTAGATATGAAATATAATTACAGATGTAGGGGATATCAACTATGTGGATCCAGGGCTCAAGACTGTTCAACAGCCTTCCACCAGCCATAAAGGGCATTACCAATAGACCCCTGGTTGTCTTCAAGAGGGAGCTGGACAGAAACCTAAAGTTGGTGCCGCATCAGCCGGGCTGTGGTTCGTACGTTGGACTACGTGCGGCCAGCAGTAACAGCCTGGTTGATCAGACTCTGATCCACCGGGAAGACTGGTCGTGGACCGGGCCGCGGGAGTGATGATCCCCAGAATACCCTCCAGGTAGACTCATTGAAAAGTCAAAGATCCACTTCTCGACAAGTGAAGTCTTCGCAGAGTAAAACTTTTCTCTGATATATGGACGCAACACATGTAAAAAATGGAACTTATGACAACGTTCATCTCTTCTCTTTATCTCTTTTCCTTATATCTTCAACTTTTCTATATTTTCATTGCCTTTCCTGTCTTCTGCCTTTGGTGGATTCTGCCTTATGAGGGTTTCTTTGTCCCATAAGGGATTTTGTCTTACCCCCGTGGGCCAGTAGCTCTTCTGCAGTGCTCCTCTGTTCTTATAGACTACCTTCACTATCATTATTATTGCTGTTTCTTTGCTAATATTCTGCTCTACCCTTTCTTTACTACTATTTTCTTATTTCCACCTTTACCATTGCTTCACCACTTCTACTGCTACTGTATACAACAGGCCAAGTGTCTAATCGACATGTGCCTAGGACAAAATGGTAACTAACTACTACTCAATTAAATTTATATTTGTAACTTCTGCCTGCCTCTTATTGTTACTTCTACTAACTAGTGCCTCTCTCCTTCCCACCCTCTATCTTTCAGTGTGTTAATTATGCCGACTCTCACTCACTTGCTACTTCTGCCTCTTTCTGTCTCCTCACTACTACTGCTGCTGCTGCTGCCGCTACTACAATACTCCCTCTAAGTCATACCACGGGTGGGGATAGAACCCGCGATCATAGTCATAAAACTCGAATATATTCTGGTTCCTTTTTCTTCTGGCTTCTGTGTGACTACTTAGTGGTCAAACTCGGAACAAAACGTGGTCAGTTTCATTCAGTTATGTGCGGGTTATTTGTGTATTGTTCCAGCCCCGGTATTGTGCCTCTTCATTCTTTTCTCTGATATTATCACCGTAACTGTTTGAGATATTTATAATTATTTTTTCTTCTGATAAAGTGTACTAACATTCAAAGTTTAAATCTATTTAGAAGAGGCAATTCCATGTAATCTCACAGAAAAAATATCTATTTTTTCACTAAAGTTAGCAGATTAGTACGCAGGAAGACAGTAGCAATTCAAACCTTCCTTTAACTACGATACACCAGCGTTGAAGCTTAAAAGTCAGAACATTCGGTATTGTTTAATTCATGTTAAGCGCTAAACCCATGTGGGTCATTCAGCGCAAGACCTGGTGGAGATTTGATCCTCCGTCTGTTGAGGGCGAAACAGACGCATTTCCTATGTTCCCAGCACTACAGCAGAGTACATACACTCACACCTCCCTTGTCAGAGCTCAGAGGTTAAACCTATAGAACGTTGCCTGGATTGTTATGTGTTTATATATTGTGTTATTGATGTTCAAGTCGTTTTTGAATTTTAAGTGAACAAGGGAATGTAGAATATATTCACTGGTGATGGGGGGGGGGGAGTGTAAGCAATAATGAGTAGGTTCCATTATATCTATGAACCATTGTGTACTTGTGAAACAACGTACAAAGAAACCATACCCCGGCCGGCATTGAACCCGCGGTCAGAGAGTCTCAAAACTCCAGAGTAACGTACGTAGAAGAAGTCTGTAGGTTGTGTTAAGTTTATTTTAATGTCCTTAAGTATGTGCTTATTCAGTAGATTGTGTAGTGAATGTTTATAGCTCATCACCAGTGTCAATGTTACATACTGATATATGTACCTATATATATTTGTACATGAAGTTTTAAATAAAAAAAAAGCTATAGAACAATCGTTATCATAGTGACATAGTTGCCTTATTTAGATGTATAAAATTGGCAAACTGACATCTGCAAAGCCCAAACAATCCGAACCTTACCTTAATAATTTCAACCTTAAGATTGAAAGTTTCAACATGATCAGAATTTGCGTTCCCAAGTTTTTCACAAGGAAACTTTGGAGGAAAAAAACCCAATAATCATTAGAGGTGTCCCATTTAGGGGAAGACCTAATAAATCTCTCTCTTACTCAAGAAGGAATATACAGCTGCGCTTCACAGTGCCAGCTATATAAACGACACGTGACCCTTATCTTGGACACAACCTGAGCGACAGTGTTAACACCTGCAAGTGCTGTAGGTAGCAGACGCACTACAAGTTGCTCTCACCAACCCAAGAAAGTTGTATTTGCAGGAGCCATCACTAGACTTTGTACTCTCATCCTCCTGCTTGGTAACTCCTACAAGTAACATAATACCATTAAAACCATCATGAAGCATAATTCAACCTTCCTCTTCGTAAGTATTAACAAAACAACACATATGAGAAGTCTGAAATACATATGTACTAAATATTAGTAGACATAACCTCGTTTCTGAAGAGGGAAGCTTAATAATTTTAACACATAACCAAATGTAAACATTGAAGAATATGGATATATATATATAATATATATATATATATATATATATATATATATATATATATATATATATATATATATATATTTATATATATAATATATTTATATATCTAATATATATATATATATCTAATATATATATATATATATATATATATATATATATATATATATATATATATATATATATATGTATGTATATACATATATATATGTATATATATATATGTATGTATATATATATATATATATATATATATATATATATATATATGTATGTATATATATATATGTATATATATATATATGTATATATATATATGTATATATATATATGTATATATATATATATATATGTATATATATATATGTATATATATATATATATATATATATATATATATATGTAATGTCTTTCCAGATCAGTGTTGTGGTGCTCTCAGTACTGGCACATACTTGTATGTAAGTATGGTTCACTTCATATTATTTGACCTTTGGTTTAACTGACAATCTGTAGTATTTAAGTTCTAGCTTTTTCTGTTAATTGATTTGTTAGGGAATTTTTAGTTGTATCGTTACATGATTCCCTAGTAGTTCTATTACATGATTCTCCAGTAGTTCTATTACATGATTCTCCAGTAGCTCTGTTAAATGATTCATCAGTAGTTCTCTTACATGATTCACCAATGGCTGTGTAACACGACTCACCAGAGTTTCTGAAACATGATTCATAATTTGTTCTGTAATACGAGTCACTGTTTGTACTGTTACATGATTTACCAGTGGTTATGTTACGTGATTCACCTCTTTATTTATAACATGATTAACCAGTGGTTCTATAAGGTGATTCACGAAGGGCTTTGCTACGGTATTCAGCAGTTAATGCTATTGTACGATTCACCAGTTCCTCTAAGATATGATTCACGGATAGTTCCGTAGCATGATTCACTAGAGGTTGTCAATCATCATTCTTTGATTATAACATACTTCACTGAGAGTTCTGTAACGTAATTATCCAGTCTTTCTGTAGCATGATTCACGATTCTGTAATATGATTCGATTTTAGCTCCGTAACATGACCCACCTGTGGTCCTGCAGCATGATTCACTGGTGTTTCTGTACATGATTCAACACTGACTTGTAACAGTGGCTCTGCCACACGATTCACCAGTGGCTCTGTTACTTTAATCTTCAGAAGCTCTGGCACACGATTCACTGATTCTCAAAAAAATATATCATTGCCTGCGAGGCTCCTCCATGTATCTGTTGTATAAACTGACACAGGTGAACTGATGGAGAAGTCCTGGGACACAAAAATCTCTCCAAGCTGAGAGTTGCAATCCCACCTGTACTATACTTTACCTTCACGTCACATTTTCATTAATAACCTGTCATTTGTTAAGTGAATATTGTGCGCTTGACATCCATACTATATACGACGATTTTTTGAAGAATGAGACACATGCGCAACAACTACGCCACTAGTTGGCGTATACGCTACGCCAACTAGTGGCTTTATCAGTGGCGAAACGTCTACAGATAAAAATACCCAGATGTTATACATTTGTCTAATTCTTCATCTTGTCGGTATTGTACAACATTTATGTACAACGACGATTTTTCTTTATTAGTAGAATTACTCCTGGAATAAGTCTTAACCATATGACGACTCACACAGAGGAGCTTCTGGACATCTGACTGAGGCCTTTTGCTGGCTTGTCCACTGGAAGAACATCAAATGTGTTTCGGTCGCTAACGAATCCGATAACCACATCCCCAAGTATTCCACAAACCGAGGGCTGTCCCCACACCATTACCTCAGTGTACGACACAGTAGTACGGCACAGTTTTCAAGCGCACCCAAATTTAACAATAAGCAGCAAGTGAACTTTAACACTCTCAGAAGTCTTGTAGCTCTAGATCAATTTTTTATTATTATTAAAGATTAGCCGGTACTCTCCCGGCCCGGGCCTTTTCCAAGTGGTGGCCCGGCCTTGGCTCCCTCTTTAGGGAGTGTCTGAGACCGAAGTCTCCCATGGGAGGAGGCACAAGTACCTCTTCATCTTTGGGACCAACTGTCCCCAGGCCTAGCCACAAGCTAGGCCTCTCTGGTCTGCCATCCCCGCCCCAAAGGAGCAAATGGGAATGACAGTCTTATGAGCTAAAAGCTCGGACTCAGGCACCTACCCTACCCTAGAAGGGTTAGGCATGGTATCGATGCTCTAGATCAACACCTGAAGGCCAGGAAATGGAACTCAATCCAGTCTAGCACTAACAATTTTTATCATTTATGCAATAATACATTCAGAAAGCAGAGTACACCGTGTGTATACATTTCTCGAAACACTTCAATTATCAAGTGAAACTCTTATAAACAGTAAAATTTCATAAATTCAATGATAAGATATAAATAATTAAAATATTTATGACGAATATAATATAAATAAGTCGTGATGGGATAGCTAATTTAAATTTGTGAAATTTAAAGCTGCTATAAGAAAGTAAGTTCCATTTTTCAGTTTTCTTTTCACAATTATGTTTTATCTTTATTTCCCAAGAAAATCATGCAAAGTGGATTGTTTCCTTTGGGGTTGTTACCTCCCTCAGGATGCTATCACTAACAGTCGATTAACTCCCAGGAATATATACTTACTTAGGTGTCCCGGGATGGGCCCATCCAGGGTCCGATATGTGCACTCTTGAATGTGAACCGAGTGCGCTACCACAGTGCTAGGAGGCACCATAGGGGTTACAACATAACTAGGCAAATTGCTACCTGCATAATCAGGAAACAATTTCAACCATTTTCTGAGAAACATCAGCATCGAAGATTTGAAGGCTTTCTGACGAGGCATTCAAGAGTTATCACATAGAAACCAATACCCTAATTCCTTCCATTTTAATGCAATATAAAAATTGGCATCTACACAGCATAAAACCAATCTGATCCTTCCTCTATGTAAGATATACCAGTGTTTTAAACAAATTAGCAAATTCATTCTCCAGTTATAGCAAGGAAATAAAAATCAGGAATTGGCTACATAAAATTAATCAGAGAGTTTACCTGGAGAGAGTTCCGGGGGTCAACGCCCCCGCGGCCCGGTCTGTGACCAGGCCTCCTGGTGGATCAGAGCCTGATCAACCAGGCTGTTACTGCTGGCTGCACGCAAACCAACGTACGAGCCACAGCCCGGCTGATCAGGAACCGACTTTAGGTGCTTGTCCAGTGCCAGCTTGAAGACTGACAGGGGTCTGTTGGTAATCCCCCTTATGTATGCTGGGAGGCAGTTGAACAGTCTCGGGCCCCTGACACTTATTGTATGGTCTCTTAACGTGCTAGTGACACCCCTGCTTTTCATTGGGGGGATGTTGCATCGTCTGCCAAGTCTTTTGCTTTCGTAGTGAGTGATTTTCGTGTGCAAGTTCGGTACTAGTCCCTCTAGGATTTTTCAGGTGTATATAATCATGTATCTCTCCCGCCTGCGTCCCAGGGAATACAGGTTCAGGAACCTCAAGTGCTCCCAGTAATTGAGGTGTTTTATCTCCGTTATGCGCGCCGTGAAGATTCTCTGTACATTTTCTAGGTCAGTAATTTCACCTGCCTTGAAAGGTGCTGTTAGTGTGCAGCAATATTCCAGCCTAGATAGAACAAGTGACCTGAAGAGTGTCATCATGGGCTTGGCATCCCTAGTTTTGAAGGTTCTCATTATCCATCCTGTCATTTTTCTAGCAGATGCGATTGATACAATATTATGGTCCTTGAAGGTGAGATCCTCCAACATGATCACTCCCAGGTCTTTGACGTTGGTGTTACGCTCTATTTTGTGGCCAGAATTTGTTTTGAACTCTGATGAAGATTTAATTTCCTCGTGTTTACCATACCTGAGTAACTGAAATTTCTCATCGTTGAACTTCATATTGTTTTCTGCAGCCCACTGAAAGATTTGGTTGATGTCCGCCTGGAGCCTTGCAGTGTCTGCAATGGAAGACACTGTCATGCAGATTCGGGTGTCATCTGCAAAGGAAGACACGGTGCTGTGGCTGACATCCTTGTCTATGTCAGATATGAGGATGAGGAACAAGATGGGAGCGAGTACTGTGCCTTGTGGAACAGAGCTTTTCACCGTGGCTGCCTAGGACTTTACTCTGTTGACTACTACTCTCTGCGTTCTGTTAGTGAGGAAATTATAGATCTATCTACCGACTTTTCCTGTTATTCCTTTAGCACGCATTTTGTGCGCTATTATGCCATGGTCACACTTGTCGAAGGCTTTTGCAAAGTCTGTATATATTACATCTGCATTCCTCTTGTCTTCTAGTGCATCAAGGACCTTGTCGTAGTGATTCAATAGTTGAGACAGACAGGAGCGACCTGTTCTAAACCCATGTTGCCCTGGGTTGTGTAACTGATGGGTTTCTAGATGGGTGGTGATCTTGCTTCTTAGGACCCTTTCAAAGATTTTTATGATATGGGATGTTAGTGCTATCGGTCTGTAGTTCTTTGCTGTTGCTTTACTGCCCCCTTTGTGGAGTGGGGCTATGTCTGTTGTTTTTAGTAACTGTGGGACGACCCCTGTGTCCATGCTCCCTCTCCATAGGATGGAAAAGGCTCGTGATAGGGGCTTCTTGCAGTTCTTGATAAACACAGTTCCATGAGTCTGGCCCTGGGGCAGAGTGCATGGGCATGTCATTTATCGCCTGTTCGAAGTCATTTGGCGTCAGGATAACATCAGATAGGCTTGTGTTAACCAAATTCTGTGGCTATCTCATAAAAAATTCATTTTGATCTTCGACTCTCAGTCTAGTTAGTGGCTTGCTAAAAACTGAGTCATATTGGGACTTGAGTAGCTCACTCATTTCCTTGCTGTCATCTGTGTAGGACCCATCTTGTTTAAGTAAGGGCCCAATACTGGACGTTGTTCTCGACTTTGATTTGGCATAGGAGAAGAAATACTTTGGGTTTCTTTCGATTTCATTTATGGCTTTTAGTTCTTCCCGCGATTCCTGACTCCTATAAGATTCCTTTAGCTTAAGTTCGATGTTTGCTATTTCTCTGACCAGTGTCTCCCTACGCATTTCAGATATATTGCCCTCTTTTAGCCGCTCTGCTATTCTTTTCCGTAGCCTGTAAAGGGAGCGCCTGTCTCTTTCTATTTTACATCTACTCCTCCTTTTTCTTAGAGGAATAAGCCTTGTGCATACATCGAGTGCCACCAAGTTAATCTGTTCTAGGCATAAGTTGGGGTCTGTGTTGCTTAGTATATCTTCCCAGCTTATATCGGTTAGAACTTGGTTTACTTGGTCCCACTTTATGTTTTTGTTATTGAAGTTGAATTTGGTGAATGCTCCCTCGTGACTAATTTCATTATGTCGGTCTGGGGCTCCGCGCATACATGTCTGAACCTCAATTATGTTGTGATCTGAGTATATTGTTTTTGATATGGTGACATTTCTTATCAGATCATCATTGTTAGTGAAGATGAGGTCTAGTGTATTCTCCAGTCTAGTAGGCTCTATTATTTGCTGGTTTAAATTGAATTTTGTGCAGAGATTTAAAAGCTCGTGTGAGTGTGAGTTTTCATCAGAGCTGCCTCCTGGTGTTATTTCTGCAACAATATTATTTGCTATATTCCTCCATTTTAGGTGCCTTAAGTTGAAATCCCCCAGGAGCAAGATGTTGGGTGCAGGAGCTGGAAGATTTTCCAGACAGTGGTCAATTTTTAACAGCTGTTCCTGGAATTGCTGGGATGTTGCATCCGGAGGCTTGTAGACTACCACAATGACTAGGTTTTGGTTCTCGATCTTTACTGCTAAAACTTCCACTACATCATTTGAGGCATTAAGCAGTTCTGTGCAAACAAGTGACTCTGCAATGTACAGGCCAGCCCCCGTCCCCTTTTGCCTGTTCACTCTGTCACATCTGTATAGGTTGTAACCTGGGATCCATATTTCGTTATCCAAGTGATCCTTTATGTGGGTCTCAGTGAAAGCCGCAAACATTGCCTTTGCCTCTGCAAGCAGTCCACGGATGAAAGGTATTTTGTTGTTTGTTGCTGGCTTTAGACCCTGTATATTTGCAAAGAAGAATGTCATCGGACTGGTGGTATTGTTGGTACTGGGGATGGGATTTTTTTTCCGGCATTAGTATCTGTATCTGTTGGTTTGGAGTGGAGGCCATCGACTGTGGTTCCACTCCAGGAATGACTGGATTTGGTGTACAATTTCTGCCATTTCCTGCCAGTTTTTTTCCTTCCTGGCACTAAAAAACCTCTCCCTCTTGAGTGGCTGTGGCTACCCAGGTTTTCTCATGGCCTGGATGTTTTGTATCTTTTTGTCCCCTTTAGATGGTGTGCCTGGCAATTTAAGTTATAGTACAGTCTTTCCTGTACTGAAGAGGTACACATTTCAGGGTGAAAAAGCTTACAGGAAGGGAGTTTGCATTTTCCTGTTGTCATATGGGCATGGTATTTTCTAGGGTGGTCATAGTTGCACGTCCCATCTGTTTTTCCAGATTTCCCATGTCTGCAGATACCAAGTGCATAGTATGTGCACAGGCTTGGTTTCCATTTGCCTTGGGTTTCTGTGACTGTATTCCCTGTTGATGCATGTTTACCTGTCTTATTCCTATCCTCCCTAGCACCAACAATGGAGCTCCCACCAGTTGCTTTTGGTAATATATCCTCACTATTGCTAGTGGAGTCCTCTTGTTTGCTATTTCTTGTGGTATTTCTAGTTTGCAATATTGGTTTTATCTTATCTTTGACTACACTTGTTTCCCCACTTCGGCTCCTGTCCCCTATGAGGTCATTTATATGCATTCCATCATGCGTATAATTCCCGACTACCTGGACAAAATCTCCAGCTTCACAATTACTGTCTCCCAGGACAGCACCTCTAGCTTCATCATTAGTCTCCCAGGACAGCGCCTCCAGCTTCACCATTACTGTCTCCCAGGACAGCACCTCCAGCTTCACCATTACTGTCTCCCAGGACTGCACTATCAGCCCCACATTTACTGACAACCAGGACATCCCCTCCAGCCTTACAGTTTCTGACTACATGGCCAGTATCAAGGGGAGTACCATTCAGCCCAGACTTTTTGTTCCCATCTGTTGTAGAAAGCTTCCAGGTTGTCTATGAAAGCAGCTTTGGTGTTATCCTCTTTTAATACCCTTGTGATTTTAGTCCACATATTTATCTCATTTGGGCATACCCAAAAACACTTCCCTGTTTTAATACTGCTTGTAGCCAGTTCTTGGATATCTGCACAAGGGGCGTGACACCAATTTCCACAAAAATGACAATTTATCCATGTGGAAGCCCATGTGGAAGTTGCTGAACTTTTTCCTATTAATGGTTCACCAACTTTGAAATTTGTAGCCACTCTATTGTGACGTTCTCAAGATATAAACGACAACCTTGGGGGAAGAAAAATTAAAAAAAAATTAGGTACTTAAGAGTACCTCTTTGGGGATACCTAACCAGACTTGTGTCATTCGCTGCACACCGAGAAAGATACATTCCCTGTCGTTTATCCCCATCCTCTGTACCTGAGAGTAAGCAGGAGGTACAGTACGTAGTTCAACCTTTAAACCCTCAACAGGAAGAGGAGCTCAAAGTGAATTCCCTCACTAGAAATAGGAACTAGAGCTCAACCCTTCCAAGAGGTTCAGGAGCTGAAGATAAACATCCTAAAGAGGCAGAGGAGCTTTAACTTAACAAATTTAAGAAGTCTAAGCATCCTCAAAACTTTCAGGAGCTGTATCTCGACACTTTTAGAGGGGCCAGGAATTGTAATAATCTAAATCTTCCTTTCAGTAACAAATATTAGTGTTTTGGCACATCATCAGAAGCAGTGAAAATGTTATCACATGGATACAATATTCCAATTGCCTTAAAAAATGTAAAATGGTAACTACACAGCTCAAGGCTAATCCAAACCTTCCACTAAGTAAGAAACACCAACTGTAAAATATTGAAGCCGATCAGAGAAGGAACTCTTTTGTTAATACATAAAAACTAATATCCCAATTTGTTTATTAAAATGTGCAAAATGAGAGTCGAACAGACCATTGACATTACCAACTTTCCATTGAAAAAAATAGGTACTGCATATTTGAAGTCGATCGTCGATCAGCTTACCACACACAAAAAAAATTTCAAGTAAATTTATCATTTTGGCTCAAACGAACAATACTTCAAAAACAACCGATCCTTCGTCTAAGTTACACCTGTTTTGAAAGTGGGAAGCCAATCAGAAGAGATATTGTAAAGTTATTGCATTAAAATCGCTGCTTTATTTACATATTTAAAATCGATAAGTGGTTACCAATATATCTCAGTAGCTATCTGAACCTTCCTCTAAGTAAAATATTGGACATGAGCGGTGATACGTTGCTCAGGCGCAGGATACCAGATTTTATACCAGGATTACAGTGTAGTGCTCACCAAATTATATTTTTTTCATCCATAATATCGTACAAAATTAAAGTATGATAGCTGATAATTAAGCTTCTCTAAATTACCATTTATAATGAACATTGTTGCTGTGTTTGGCAATAATAAAGAATCCTGGTACAGAGAACATCTCCACAACTACTTAGTACCTGTGGACCAATTCATGGATATAACGTACTTCCACTGAGGAATCCCGCCTACCAGTGACAATGCCTACGTCTGCTACACCTCCTCTGATTCCAGTATATAAGCGTATATTGTACTGATAAAGCCACTGGTTGGCGAAACGTCTTCAAAATATAGGTACCCAGTAGTTGCACACACGTCTAATTCTTTAACTTGTCGGTACTATATACCATGGATGTCCGGAAAAAGAGTCCCATAAAAGTTGATCCCCTTATTATATGAAAGACACTGACTCAACACTCATTAGAAGGTGGAATCCGCATAAACTTATTACAGTCTTTGATTAGTTTTTAGAGGCTACTATCTCCACTGTTTTTATTCAGTGGTTAATTAAGATCACACATGCAATAGGCAAGTTTAGGCGACTTGCTTGTTTTTCTATGTACAGTAAAGCTGAATATACACATGTCTCATCATTTGGATTGAGATCTATTACTGGCAAGAATACATCTGACTGTTTGCTCTGAAACCATGTTGCATGAAGCCCGACCAGTTTATTGTAGGAATTTATGATCTATTAAGAAGCCTTGCTGACTGCCAAAGGACATTTGTGTAAAACTCAGAAAGATGTTTTGTGTACAGGAACTGCAAAGTTAGTACTGGTTCAAATGCAATTTTTGAAAGAGTTGAGCTGAAGGCTAAGTGTATGGGATGATTGGTTTCTCTTTTATCTACAACCAGCTTATCAACTTTCATTCTTGCTCTATGCTTGATGCGCCGACCAGTCTTGTGTAAGTGGCGTTTGATAAACACTGCTATTACCCCCATACCTTGGACTGTTCCTTTTCCAGTGAGTGTATATTTTGATGAACATTATCAGGTGACCACTGTGTGAATGTAGGGTATGATGGAGGCGTTCTTCAAGTTTCCAAACTCTCCTCTTGCATGACTGAATGACTGAATAAACAAACTTCATATGAAACTTGAAAACCAACCTGAAAAAATTCATGCATGAGCCATCGTGAACTAAAAATATGATCAACCTCTGTCCCTGATCGAAAGAAAATCAGTTCCATTACTGTCCTCGGCTTCATAACCTGTACAATATCGTGACCTATACTAACCTGCTTGATACCACATATTGGTATCAGCTTCTACAAACTTACGAAGTGGAGTCCAATGATGTTTCTCTGTTTCTAGTTCAATGATGTCATCAACTGATGGTTACTCCAAATGTGTGTATTTTGCGTCGCTAATATCTTCTCATACAATATTGGCAGCAGCGTCTACAATCCTATCTACGTCTTGCGTTGAATTTTCTTTTCTCGTATGTATGTTGAGAGTTTACTTTAATCCCTTTTTTTAGGGATTAAAGTATTCTTATCTAGTGATGGAAAGGTTCCGTGAAGCTTTAATAACCAAGTATAGTTTATAGTCTTTAAACCTCAATAACTAACCAGTTGCCAGAGAGGTGAGCTTGACGGAACTCAGTCGGGTTGAGTTATGACCAGAGCTTTGGTACGATGGGGAAGGAAGGATGGGTAAAGATGGAAATATGAGAAAATGGTGGGTGGAGAGAGGACGTGGGGTAATAAAGGTAAGTGGCATAAGAACTTTGGTGCATTTTAATACAAAGTGTGTGTGCGTGTAGGGTTATTCATAAAATTCATAGAATGGGGTATATCACTTTACCTATCAGCTTCACAGTTATATCAGCTGTAGAACTACATGACGCTGAGTTGGTAGGGAGTATACTTTTTTACAATTACCTTCTTTTGTCCTCGCGCAGGAGGCTGATTGCCGGGTGCAGGTTGGAGATGATCGTTACTGGGCGCTTGATGTAGGTCCGCTGCTTTCTGGAGTTGCTGGTCAGCTGAGCTGTTTCAGAGGTGGTGTCTTGTCATAGTAGGTTTGCAAATGTTACATGGTTAGATTTAAGTGTTAATTAATTATGAGTTAAGTCTCATTAAACTGGAGTAGCTTTATCCTTATTGGACACAGAAAGGTTCTGGTGGTACCCATTCTTCTATATCTTCTGAGAGGGCACTCAGGATCATTGATCTTCGTAAATTATAATTGTGGATGAAGCGTCGCACTCTTTGTTGGAGGGCCATCCTCTGGGTTCTGCTGGGAGGTGTGTTGATGATGTAGTCGGTAGTGTCTGCTGGTTGGGAAGTTTTCTCTGTCTGGTATATAGAGTTCTTGCATGTCGCATAGTTGTCTCTTTAGTTTATCTAGCCTGACATTTATTACATATATTCCCTGATAGATGAGTAGATCTTCCATCCTGATTCTGTCTCCCTGCCTGTTTCTTGTGACAAAGCGGAGTGCTCTGTTCTGGACTCTTTGTAGCTGTAACATGTTGGATTTCTTTATTAGTGACATGGGCACACAAGGATATTCGAACATAAATCTTATCATCTAGTACAGGTGCTTCTTGATGTGGGAAAAGGCTTGATTAAACCTGTATAGTTGGCTGAGGCGGACTTTAGCTAAGTTCACATTTTTGGAGATGTGAGATGTGGAGTGGAGTAATCTGTCGATCTCATAGCCCAGGATCTTGTTCGTATTTCTGATAGCAATAGGTGTACCTCTGATGGAGATACCCCGTTTATCTTTTATAGTTCTTGCAAAACAACCGATGGTGCTGATGAGGACTTTGTCTGGACTGATCGTGATTCTCTATTTCTTCTCACAGTTACCTGTTGTCCGTAGTTCCGTATTCATTTCTTCCATTACCATCGCATGTTTATGTTTTCCCGCTATGGGAGTTGATGACACTACATGGATAACATCATCAGCAAATTGGGTGATGACAGTGTCGATGAATTCGGGTTGAGGGAAATCGTGTACGTATATGTTGAAGAGTATAGGGCTAAGGCACAAGCCCTGTGGCACTCCAGCCGTCGGTGTGAAAGGCTCTGCTGACTTGCCGCCGTTGAAAGTGGGGACGATGCTTCTTCCTGATAAGAAGTTGTATATGAACCTGAGAAAAATCCAGTTGTGGTCTGCAAGGTCGGCAAGTTTAAATATGAGGCCGTCGTGCCACAGGCTGTCAAAAGCAATTAAGGCAAGGTTGCCCTGTTTCCTCAGGCTGTCCACAGCATCGAAGATGATATTGATAGCGTGTTGGGTTCCTCCGTGAGTCCTGAAGTCAAACTGTTTTTCAGTGAAGAGGTGATTGTACTCCATATAGTAGTTCAATCTATTGGAGATGATTTTTTCAGAGACTTTACCGGAGACTTGAAGTAAGGAGATAGGGCAATAGTTCTCTGGTTTATGTTTGTCTTTGTTGGATTTTGCAATGAATATCATCTTTGCTGTCTTAAATGCCACAGAAAAGTGTCCCAGAGACATTCTGTAGTTACGGGGTACGAACTTGAATTGTTTCACTGTTATACCTGAGAGGCCAGGGGCTTTATTTCTCATTCGGCCTATGCCTTGGCTCATCTCTCTGAGTGTAATTGGTCTTGTAAGGGGATGTTTATCTTCAAGAGTAGATGTATCAATTAATGGTATTAGTTGGAAGTCAGCCCGGATGTCATCTCTCCATTCGTTTACCCACTGGTTATTGTGTGAGAGAATTTTCTCCCACACATCACCCATCAGACTGGCTTGGTCTTGTGTGTCAAGTTTGATATCCACTTCCTCATCGTCGTCGTCGTCTGTGAAGGAATGTATTAGGTAATGGGTAGGCTTGTGTCTGGTTTCCAGAAGCTGGCGAATCTTACTCCATAACTGTTCAGGTCGATGTCTGTATTGGTTAACCTGAAGAACAAGAAATTTCCATATTTCACTTTTGTGTTGTGTGATTAGGGTAAGTAATTCCCTTCTCAACCTCTGCAGTACAGCCCTTGTGGGCTGTCTCGTTTGGCGGTGCCTTCTACACTCCGCTTTATAATTTTTCATGCGGTCCCTAATTTTCTTGGTTGGTTTATATTTCTTATAGATGTTTGATGTATTTAATTCACAGCATACATGAGTGGCCTCTGAAATTCTTTCATGGAAGGAGATGACTGCCTCGTCTGTTGCAGATGAGGGCTGGTTTTCAAGCAAAACAGAAAGGTCATTGCCTAGGTAGTCCCTGTAGGGGTCAAAGCCTAGAGCTTTTAGGTTGGGTTTCGGAGGAGTGGGTATTCAAAATATGGTTTGATTCGACGTCACAACAAGGGGAGACCCTGCAGTGGCATAGGTCACAATCTGTTGGATAAGCCTATATCAGGTGTCCCCGGGTGAGGGCCTACATATGACTTGAAGAATGGACCCTGTCATTATATTAAATAGCTGTTTTCCCTTTTGGTCACCTAGTGGATGAGCGGCGCGCAGTTGAAGAGAGCGTGGTCATGGGCATTAAAATCACCTGCCAGGATTGTTGGAACATTTCTACTGAGTGTCTGGTGTAGGGAAATAGACTCTACATACTTGGAGGAAAATATCCAGTTCCAACTATTAATTAACCATCTGAGGTCATCAGTTCTATTTTTATAATGCTGTCTTCCTCAATGTGGATGTTACGAAATGAATATCCTTATTTCACTAGAACAGCCACCCCACTAAAGGGCCCTCTCGATTTCCCGACAGTAGAGCAACCACGTAGCTTCATATGTTGGTCTGGTCTGGTAGCTGTCTCATTCAGAAGGATGATGTCCAGATTGTGATTTCATTGTTGAACTTCAAGGAGATAGCGGTTGCTGAAGAAATGTTGGATGTTAATTTGTAAAACTGTGATCCCCATTATTTCGTGTAATTTGTGTTTTTGCTGCCTACAGAGTTGGTGTCTGAGATTATAGCTGCAAGGTGTGTGCAAGCCCTCCCTACTAGACTCATCAAGGAAAAGGCTGTAGTCCTGAGTGGTTTTCTGTGTACCGGATATTTTATCCTCTTCACTGCTGCTGGTGTTGGTGATATTAACTGATGAGTCAGACTCATCTTCTGACAGCTGAGGCATGTCAAATGCCTCGTTCATAATACATCCTGCCTCTTCATTCACAATCTCAGTCGGCATATTCATACCACTGATGAAAGGAGACAGTGGAGACTCCATGTGTAAGGGTACAAGACCAATTTGAGTTTGATTTTCAGAAACTACACCACTCTGGGTATCGTTGGAAACTAACTGGACGTTTGGGACAGCCTCCACAGAAGTAGATTGTCCATCAGTGTCTGGCGCAAGTTCAGGGGCAGTTATTACCTCACTGGTCTGAGTTGTTTCAATTGGGTCTTCCACAACAGGTGGACCTTGACTGTGTGATGAGGTTTGATTAGGTGTGGTTGCTGGGGAGGGCACATACTTCCTGGCTTGAGGGGGCTCACTAAATTTAATTAGCTCACATTATCTGGGATTATTAAGAGCCTGGCTCCATTTGCTACTAGCAGGTCATTTAGAACAGACGAGCAGAGCTGGACATTGCTACCTGCGATCTCCCTGACCAACATCATCAGGGTCCTTCTCATAACGTCTACATTTAAGGACCAGGGGGGCATAGGGTTTGATGATGGTCCTTAAGCTTAGTGCATGTTGGGGTTAGGGTGGGGGCTGCAGGAGGGGCAGAAGTTCAAGCATTATAGTTGGTAGAGGTGACAGTAAAGGTCCCACCAGTACCAGGTAGATAAGAGAAATTATTATAATAAAAAAGAAGCGCTAAACCACAAGAGCTATACAGCACATAGATAAGGGAAAGAGTCCTGGGACATTGTGGGTGGAGCTTGGGAAGTGACTTTCTTGGAGTTCGCTTCTTTCTTACCATCCAGAATTTGATGATTGTAGATTTCCTGATAGGGAAGCTAGAGGAGACAGCGTGGTTTTTCCCTTTACAAAGGGCACACTTGGGGTTGTTAATGTTAGGGCAGTCCCTGAAAACATGCTCACCAAAGCAGATACTGCAAATAGTTTTTTGGCTGCTACATTTGTGTTATGACCGAACTCATAGCATTTGAAACATTGACAAACCTTTCCATAGAGATTTGGTCGGGAGTATACCTGGTTCCAAAGCATTTCATTCCATTTTGACAGATGATTTTGACACCTTTCGGTGTCTCTAGGATTAGTTTTAGTGTTTGTTGGTTGTTTGAACCTTGGCAAACTTATATGCCTTAAAAACCTTGAACTCGAGGTTTTCTTGATTAATTTTCTCAGCAGATTCTTCAGCAGTACAGTCTCCCATGAAACTGTTGATACGTGCTTGGCCTGGTAGCTGTCTGGTGGAATGGGGATGATACCCACATTGTGTAGTTTGTCTAGAACATTCTTGAGTAACTGGAATAGTTCCTCTTTAGAGGAGAGTAGAAGTACTGCACCAGAGTAAGTCTGCAATACATCCACAAGTGCAAGAGTGGTATTACAACAAATATAGTCTAGTATGTCCCTCTTGGACTTCTGGTTATGAGTGACCTGAATTCTTACTCTTATCTTCGGCATGTTTCCCAGCAAGCAAAGGTACAGCTGACACATAAGATATGCTATAAAAAAAGAACATTCCTTGGTGTCCTGCATTCCTATACCTACTTCAGCTGACTTAGGAAGGTCAACCCCTAACATAGTCTACCCTCGAAGAGTGAGGGGTACGGCCCAAGGCAATGATCGGCCAGGCCGCCAGAGTAATACCGCACGGGCTATTGAATGGTCACCTTGCCTTGTTTTAATTAGCCAGAGAAGGAGTTGCTGAAAAAGGATACAGGAAAGGTAGAAGGATAGCAGTGTAGTGTGTGCGTGGTTAGGACAGTGTAGTGGTTGGGGTATTGTAAGGGGTTAGGATGTGGTAGGGTGATGTGGTGAAGGGAAGGAGGAACCTAGCAAGCTAGTCACCACCTTACCCTCTTGATGGGATGGGGCTCGAAGTGACACCAAGAAAGTTTCCTCTCAGCTCTCATCAATCTATTACTCAGAATAACCCAAAAAAGTTACTGTGGTGTCTCAGTGTTCAGAGTGAACACGCCGTCGTCCTCTCGCCGCGACGTCCTCTCCTCGACTCGGTGTGTATCTTTCTCAGTATCTGTATAATCCGTTCAGGTTGATTTACACAAATTTGCCGCTAGGGAGCTAAACAATTACACAACAACCTCTTTACGCCACTCAGTAAGTTGGTCATGAAATTAAAAAAAAATAATGTTTCTTAAGAAATTAGTTTATGAAGAGAACTCTATTTAGATATGATACATTCTGCTACACAATAAATTTGCATTTAGGCCAAACTGTCTCCAAAAGCCTACATCCATGCCACGTAGTTTAGTTATAAATAGAGTTGCTAGTTGCTAAATCAGCAATAATCGAACACGTCACAGGCAGGAGGCAGAGGCGGTCCAAGCAACAGATATTACATGGGTTAGAGTGCTGTCCAAACTTATTAAAATAACCGGTAGACAATGAGTCGCAACAAGAGAAGTAAACGACTCTATACAATCGTCAAATTTTGTTAACTAATAAATCATAAATGAACAATTACAAGGACATCGGACGCAGTTTATACTGAACATAGCATACAATACATTGTCAAATCATAATCGTGTCCTACGATACGTAAATTTACGATCGTGTCTGAAGGTCTGTCCAACTACTCGTTAGACTCATTGACACCTGAATCGAGGATTACTTTAACGCACTGAGCAATATACAATAATCGATTCAAGTGCTTAACACTAGCGACTGAAACTTCAGATGAATACTGACTCCAGATATGACTCACAAAATCGTAATGACACGATTGCAAACAAACCATACCACGGGCGGGGATAGAACTCTCTGATCGCTGGTTCTATCCCCACCCATGGCATGGTTAGACTCCAGATACTATATACCCACAGCACACACGGCAGATACAATACCCATTAAACTGTCTGAGTAAATGTAAGCACTGAGCCCTGAGCCCATCACACCATACTGATATCGCACACAGCTTCTAAGCCGATGAGATCACTAATAACCAGCATCGGTAGTTTACTCTCAGGAGAACTATAAATCTTTAATTAGAATGAAACCATATGCTTGTGTAAGTTTAGCACCTATAATAATATTCAATATTCAGTATTAATGCCGTGCTCCTTCCTTGAGTGAACGTGACCTGACCTGACTAGGTTAAGGCATTGGCTTAACGGGGTAGGAGAACACTGCTTTAGTGTTCCTTCTTTCATATGTTCTTTTGTACACTACTTGCCAGATATTCCTGATAATACAGTTTTCGAATTGAAAATTCCTTAATTCCCATTTGTGATTTCGTGAGTATGAATTAGATGGTTTATTGAACGGGTTCAAATAGTTCAAGCAGACAACACTGATGCAGCAAACACAAAAGTTGAATTAGTATAGATTTAGGCTGTGCAGTTGTTTATTTTCTATTCTTATAAGTTAAACAAAGGGAATTAGTTGTGTAAAATAAAGAGAGCTCACCTTCTGACAAGGTTACCGAATAAGTCTGAAGGGGAGCCTCGTCCAAAAAAATGTTGCCTTTTTGTTTACCGTCCGATTTCCTCCAGTTTTGGTACACAAGACAAAGTGTTTTCACTCTTTCTTGAAAATATTTATCAAAAATATACTTCAAACGACAACTGAGAAAAGACTGAAAAAGACTGATTTGCTGAAAATGCCCTTGGGGGGCAATTTATTCCTATATGGGACGACGTAAGGTTGTTTGGACACTTGGTGCCGAGAGAGCAATGCTTATACGAATTTTACTCAACGCCTTTTCTCTAAATAACTTATCTTTATTTCACAAAAAAATAAAGTTTGTTAGTTCCTGGAATTTTGCAAAAAATCTGCCCTTTACTCCCACATAACTCCGAAAGTACGTATTTGGAATATTTCCAAAAATAGCTTGTAGTAAAATAGAGAAATCATTATTCTACAATTTCTGTGAATATTATTCCATTTAATTAAGTAATAAAGGCAGAAATAGGTACCTTAGGTGAATAAGTTACTTCCGAGATATTGGCCGGGAGCGCCGGCCGGCCCACCGTCTCAAAAAAAAAAAAAAAATCGCGAAAATCGCGTTTGTTTGGGTGTATTTCTTAGTAAACTGATGTTCTAGTGCAGTTATCCTCTTCAAAACACCGTTTTCTCTTACTCAGAGACGACATGGAGAGCAGTAACTCATTTATATCGAAATATTCCCGATAATCTCTCGCCATATTATGGCCTATTTTTTTTTCAGTCTAGAGTATATAACATGTTTGTATGTTATTTAGAGTGTTTATTATATCATATTAGATCAATTCTGATAGATAAATAAGCCGTAGAGTTCATACATAAGCTGATATAAGCGTAATAATGAAGTAATTTCTCCTGGCTCTATCTGGAGCGGGAACACTGCCGAGCATTCCCATATGGTGCCTGGTTGTCTCTAAGTCTGGGATAAGCTCCGCCTTCTGTTTTATGATGCCAAATAGTCAGTTATTATATTAGAAAGAATAATGCAAGAAAAAGCGATAAAAAACAAGGAAAATTTTCCAAAATATATATTTTTTTTTATATTTTTATTTAAAACATTTTTTTTTATATTTTTATTTAAAACATAGAACAAATACAATAATGCATAAGAGTATAAAATTAAAAACCATACTAGATATTACAAAACCTCTAGTACACAATCCCGATACATTTTAAGAACACCATAGATCATGGCCATATTACAACCATATACATAACCCACAACCATATACATAACCCACAACCATATACATAACCTACAACTATATACATAACCCACAACCATATACATAGCCTACAAATCCTCCTTTTACAATAATCATTATTGCCAGTGCAGACACAGCTGACACTTCTACCCCCCCCCCTCCGTATGAACAGTCCCCGTTCTAAATAACATACATTAATTTTCCTAATGAATGGTCATACCCTGACCTCATCAAAACCTAAGTTTTTTTTTCTTTTTTTTATATATATATTTTATTTAAAAACAACATACACATGATACAAGCCAACAATTGGCAAATCAAAAAACCGTGACAGACAATGTCAGTACACACACAAAAAACAAAAAAAAAAAAACATTTTAACATATTGATATAACGAAATTCTACCGTAATAAACCCAACCCGTTTACGGGAAAAAAAAAAACATACCGACTACTAAACAGAACGTCGGAATCATTATAAAACATGTAGGAATAAGTCCTATAAACATGTATATATGCACATACATGCACATATACACATACATGTATGTGCACATATGTTCTTACAGAACAGACTGGATTATACTAGAACAAAAAAACAAACACAAAAAGACTTATCACAAAATAAACTAGACATAAACTAAATATATAACATCCAAAACAGAAGTGGCAGACAATGTCAGGTACACACACAAAAAAAAAAAAAAAAAAAAAAAAAACATTGTAACACATTGATATAACAAATTCTACTAAAATAACCCAACCAACCAACTTCCAAACAAACAGTCGGAGTCATTATAAAACATGTAGGAATGAGTCCTACAATCATATATATATGTATACATATACGCATGCATATACACACATACGTGTATGTGCACTTGTTCGTACAGAACAAACTGGATCATACATAGAAATAAAGCGCTAAATGACTTGTCTGCAAATAAACTAAAAAATATTACATTCAATGATAGAACTATACCTAAGACATTGGTTCCCACAAACACACCTACACACACACAAAGTTAATGTTACCGATTAACACTCAATATATAATAGGACCTTCCATTCAAATAAGGGTATATATAAACCCCATCAAATACTTATATATTTTCGTACATAGTTCATAAAGTACCCATTCAATACGATAAAAAATAGACGTATGACAAGGATAAATTTATCATCAGATTCGAATATATAAAACATATCCTCACAATATACATATAAATATAAACCCCCTATATAAAATGGTTCTTATAACAATAAGAGAAAAAACAGAAAATCACATACAACTTTTGACTCTGTGATTTTACAAATTCATAAGGTCTACATACCCCGGAGCCCCCGACGGCTCCCTTCCAATAAACTTTACCCACATCAACCACCTTGCAAACCAATCAACCTTCCTCATCAGGCTTCCAATCACTCCAAGAGGACACACCACTGAAGAGACCAACCCCTTGCCTCTCACCCCGTCACCAAACGGAGTAGACGTTCAACAGTAAGTCCACGACATCCCTCCGGAAAACTAATTACCCACCTTCCCCCATATAATTGTTTGTTCCTACACGCTGTCCTATAAAAACACGCCGCCAACGCTTTTATCCTAATGTTTCCCTCCACCTCCCTCATCCCCCAAGAAACATACAAGTAATCAACTATTACGTATCTGATAGCCCTCCCCACCTCTTTGGGTACCCCTCCCCACCTCTTTGGGTACCCCTCCCATATCTAACATTAAAGCCCTAAGGGGTGATATCTGTCCCCCCCCAATAAAAAGAAAACCCTCTTCAACCACAATCTTACCACCTCCAAAGCAGAACAAAAATATACTACATGAAAAGCCGTTTCAACTTCCCCACAAAAACCGCATGACGCCTCTCTCACAAAACCCATTCGTCTTAGCACCTCTTTCGATGCTAACGTCCCCATAAGAAATCTATATACTAATTCCCTCGCTCTTGCCGGTATTCTTAATTTACTAAATTCCACCCATATCACTCTCCAATCATATGTGGGATACACTGCCATCCCTTGCATTGATTCCTGACGACAACCCACACCCACTAACCGTTTTACCTTGAGTTTTTTAACATTGCGTACCTTTAACATAAACCGCAACATATCTTCACACTCCACTAAGTCCCTGCCACCCCACCATTTGCGGATATCCCCCATCACCTCCCCCACCCGAAGACCCCTTTCCCCCACTGCCCGAATATACCTCTGCTTCACATATAGCGCCTTCACCCTAGACCCTAATGCCATCAATCCCAATCCTCCTTGTCTTACCGCAGTCATTACCACATCTTTGCCCAACCACGCCCTCCCATAACCCCACACATACCTTAAGGCTCTTCTTTGTAATTCCATAATATCCTGACTTCGTAATGGGTAAATTTCCGCCACTCCCCACACCTTACTATAAATCAGCGTATTTACCACCACAACCCTTTGATGCAAGGTTACATCCCCGGCCCTTAGACTCCTGAGCCTACTCAAAGCTCTGTCCATTACCATTTCTTAATTAACCCTCCTGCTCTCCTGTGCATCTGCCAAATACAAAATCCCACAAATCTTTAGCCTATCTACAGTTATCCAACCAAACTCCTCCCCCAAGGTCCTTCCTACCCAAGCGCCTACCTCCAACAACCGTGATTTCTGCTTATTAACTCTCATCCCAGTAGCATTCCCAAAAATCTCAATTACCCTTCCCACTTAACTTAAATCTTCTATCTCATTAAGTAAAACAGTTGTATCATCTACATAACCAACAATATTCCCACAAAATCCTCCACTCTCCCCCATCCTTCCCGTCCCACCATCAACCAGAACATAGAAAGGATTCTGCATACATGCAAAGAGTATTTGGGAGAGTGGACACCCCTGCCTTAAACCCCTCCCCATTTACCTGGAGTTTACCTGGAGAGAGTTCCGGGGGTCAACGCCCCCGCGGCCCGGTCTGTGACCAGGCCTCCTGGTGGATCAGAGCCTGATCAACCAGGCTGTTGCTGCTGGCTGCACGCAAACCAACATACGAGCCACAGCCAGGCTGATCAGGAACTGACTTTAGGTGCTTGTCCAGTGCCAGCTTGAAGACTGCCAGGGGTCTGTTGGTAATCCCCCTTATGTGTACTGGGAGGCAGTTGAACAGTCTCGGGCCCCTGACACTTATTGTATGGTCTCTTAACGTGCTAGTGACACCCCTGCTTTTCATTGGGGGGATGGTGCATCGTCTGCCAAGTCTTTTGCTTTCATAGTGAGTGATTTTCGTGTGCAAGTTCGGTACTAGTCCCTCTAGGATTTTCCAGGTGTATATAATCATGTATCTCTCCCTCCTGCGTTCCAGGGAATACAGGTTTAGGAACCTCAAGCGCTCCCAGTAATTGAGGTGTTTTATCTCCGTTATGCGCGCCGTGAAAGTTCTCTGTACATTTTCTAGGTCGGCAATTTCACCTGCCTTGAAAGATGCTGTTAGTGTGCAGCAATATTCCAGCCTAGATAGAACAAGTGACCTGAAGAGTGTCATCATGGGCTTGGCCTCCCTAGTTTTGAAGGTTCTCATTATCCATCCTGTCATTTTTCTAGCAGATGCGATTGATACAATGTTATGGTCCTTGAAGGTGAGATCCTCCGACATGATCACTCTCAGGTCTTTGACGTTGGTGTTTCGCTCTATTTTGTGGCCAGAATTTGTTTTGTACTCTGATGAAGATTTAATTTCCTCATGTTTACCATATCTGAGTAATTGAAATTTCTCATCGTTGAACTTCATATTGTTTTCTGCAGCCCACTGAAAGATTTGGTTCATGTCCGCCTGGAGCCTTGCAGTGTCTGCAATGGAAGACACTGTCATGCAGATTCGGGTGTCATCTGCAAAGGAAGACACGGTGCTGTGGCTGACATCCTTGTCTATGTCGGATATGAGGATGAGGAACAAGATGGGAGCGAGTACTGTGCCTTGTGGAACAGAGCTTTTCACCGTAGCTGCCTCGGACTTTACTCTGTTGACGACTACTCTCTGTGTTCTGTTAGTGAGGAAATTATAGATCCATCGACCGACTTTTCCTGTTATTCCTTTAGCACGCATTTTGTGCGCTATTACGCCATGGTCACACTTGTCGAAGGCTTTTGCAAAGTCTGTATATATTACATCTGCATTCTTTTTGTCTTCTAGTGCATTTAGGACCTTGTCGTAGTGATCCAATAGTTGAGACAGACAGGAGTGACCTGTTCTAAACCCATGTTGCCCTGGGTTGTGTAACTGATGGGTTTCTAGATGGGTGGTGATCTTGCTTCTTAGGACCCTTTCAAATATTTTTATGATATGGGATGTTAGTGCTATTGGTCTGTAGTTCTTTGCTGTTGCTTTACTGCCCCCTTTGTGGAGTGGGGCTATGTCTGTTGTTTTTAGTAACTGTGGGACGACCCCCGTGTCCATGCTCCCTCTCCACAGGATGGAAAAGGCTCGTGATAGGGTCTTCTTGCAGTTCTTGATGAACACAGAGTTCCATGAGTCTGGCCCTGGGGCAGAGTGCATGGGCATGTCATTTATCGCCTGTTCGAAGTCATTTGGCGTCAGGATAACATCGGATAGGCTTGTGTTAATCAAATTTTGTGGCTCTCTCATAAAAAATTCATTTTGATCTTCGACTCTCAGTCTGGTTAGCGGCTTGCTAACAGAACTACCCAACCTACCATTTACCTGTACTCTCATCGATGCATTCTCATACAAAGTCCTCACCCATCCAACCACCCTCCCTCCAAAACCCATTCTCACCATACACTCAATCAAAAATTCCCTATCCACATAATCATAAGCTTTCTCCCAATCCAGACCTAGAATACCTCCCTTACTACTACCCTCAAGGAAATCCCGAATACGTCCATGACCTACCCGCATACTCCTCCCCGGGATACCAAACTGTCCCCCATGTATCACCGACCCCATGACCTTCTTCAGTCTATTACCCAAAATTTTCGCAAAAACCTTGTAATCTGCGCACATCAAAGATATTGCACGGTAAGCACTCAACTCTCTTCCCCCCCCCCCTCTTCTTTGGCACCAAAACTATGACACCCGTACTTTGCGATGTGCCCAACTTCCCACTAGTTAACATATGATCCAATAGCCTAACAAAGCACTGCCTAATACACCCCCAATGTGCTCTATAAAAATCATTTGGTATACCGTCTATCCCTGGTTTTTTCCTGGTACTCATCCCGAAAACTGCCTCTTCCACCTCAACCTCACTTATACCAACCTCCAACCCTACTCTATCCTGCTCACTTAAAACGCTATGGAACCCCCCTTCAAAAATACCCTCCCAGGAACCCCCCTCCCTCCAACTCCATTTCTCCCTAAACCAACTATCTGCATAGAGACTCATACTTTCCGTATTGGATAGGACTCGACCCTCTGGATACCCTCCCACCCCAGGGCTTGTCTCCAATTGTAGAATGGTGGTTACACTCTGTCGGTCCCTAAATTTACGTAAAACAAACCCAGACGGCTTATCACCCCACAAAACATCCTCTAACCCCGCCCTAACCCTAATTGCACCAAACCTATCATTGTGTAATTCAGTGATTCTACTCCGCAGACTGTCCATATCATCCCTCCTACCACCTCCCCCAACATAACAATCTTGCAACTGTCCCTCCAGATAATTTTGCAACCCAAAACGCCACCTCGCCTCTTCTCGTCCCCTAACCTTAAAAAAATTTGCTATTCCAGGTTTTGCCTGCATTTCCCACCAATCTAACAGATCTATCTCCCTGTCCCTAGCCTCCCAAAAAGGCAACCACCAATCACTGAAAAAAGGCCCCTCCCCCTCCTCCTTAAGAAGCCTTACATTTAATTTCCAGTACCCAGAATAAATACGCACCACTCCATCCCACATCAAATCTGCTATTACCGCCCTGTGATCCGAAAACCCCACATCGAAGGTTTCCACCCTCACAACATCTATACCCTGCTTAATATAAATTCTGTCCAATCGCACTTCATATCCCCTACGGACGAACGTATGCTCCACTAGGTATCCCCCCCTCCCCACCACATCAACAACCCCAATATCTCACAATACATCCCTCAGCACACTCAGCACACAAACCCGCCCCTCTCGGTTCGACATCACCACTCCTAATCACACAATTCCAATCACCTCCTATTACTGTTATAGCAGGCAAACCTCTCAAGTGATACAGCAATACCTCTCTGACAAAATCTACTTTTACCCTGGTATTGCTAGTTGCTGGCATGTAAACTCCTACGAAACTAGCTCGACTCTCACCCCAGACACCATCCACCCTCACGACCCTCCCACCCCCCTCTCTTCCCAACCGATGACACGCAAGGGGCTGGTCTCCTTTACCGCCACTGCTACCCCACCTTTCAATTGCAAACCACTGGTAACATATATCCGATATCCTTTCACCCGCAACACACAACCAGCCCTGTGATTATGCTCTTGCAAAAAGTATATGTCAACATCAAACTGCCTTAAAAACCACTCCAACCAAACTTTCTTGACCTCAGTCTTAAGTCCATTAACATTAAGTGTGACACATCTGAAAATTACAGAAGGAGCGGCTTTCCCCTATGCCTCTGGGATTTACTCACTGCACTTTTCATATTACGTGTTCCTTTGCCACTCGAGTTTTCCTGTGCAGTCACCTCCCCCCTCTCTTTCCCACTTTGCAGCTCAGGCGCACCTCTACCACTATGTGGCATTGGCTCCACAACCGCTGCCCATGACTTCTTCCCCGGCCTCTGCCCCGGGGTAATGACCTCGTCTATCTCTGATGCCGCAGTTCGTTTCCTAGAACTCCCACTTACACACATATCACCCTCAGACGAATCCTCCTGGTGTACCTCCACGGCCACCACACGCTCCAGCCCTTTCTTACCCAAGTCTTCCTCCACAATTTGTTGTCCCTCCAACGCTCCAGCTTCACATAAACTGAGGACACCTTTTGCACAGGGTTCCTCCCCATCCATAAAATCCTTGATCACATCTGCCAATAAACCATCCTGGGTTGAAGTTTCCTGGACGATAGACTCCTCAGATGTCACCTTCGACTCCCCCGATGCCCCTGGGAGAGTGACACATGTCTCCGCCGCCGCCACCTCCCGGTCGACCTCTTCGCTCCAGAGGTCAGGCCTCCGGCCTCCCGAGGCATCAGAGCCAGGCACCAAATCACACGACTGTTGAATCACAATTGGAGTTTCCAGAATTCGAGAAGTCCGCCTCC
Organism: Cherax quadricarinatus; assembly: GCF_038502225.1. Lineage (NCBI taxonomy): Eukaryota > Metazoa > Arthropoda > Malacostraca > Decapoda > Parastacidae > Cherax > Cherax quadricarinatus. Next base: position 21,609,932 of record NC_091329.1, read on the forward strand.
TAGGACACTGGGCTGCCATGTGCTCATAAGAGCTACACAGACGACATGTTTTCCGTTGCCCAGCATAGTACACATAAACCTGTGTTCTACAACCGATCATCGTAACATAGGATGGTATAGGCCTTGTTAAAGACATTTTAAGGGTGTAGGAACCTTCCGGCATTCCTTCATACGGACCATCCCTCCACACCCCCATAGTTGCAGAATGCACTGTCACATAACTGCGAAAAAGCTCCTGTAGGCCATAAGCCGTAGCCTCGAAGGGTACATTCCGTACCTTCACCCATGTGAAGTACTTAGAGACGTCATGTAACACAACATCCATCGCTGAATTCACACTCATGCGTTGTTCCTGGTAATGCTCGACAATTCTTGTGTAGAAGCCGGCTCGTAGAAATTTCACAAAGATTCTTGTTAAACCATTAAGAGCGACGCCATACAATTCCTCGTTGGGAATACCATATGTATCCCTGATGATGTTAGGGAGAAGGACGTTCATCGTATCTCCACTTAACGTACCACGAACCAGCTCTATGCAGATAGTATTTACTCTCCGTACTGTATGTTCCGCCATTTTGATATCCCAAAATGAGCAGCGCACGTCCTCACTACTCAATGGTTGTTGATGAACTGAGGTAGCTCGCCTGAAAACAGCAGAGGGGTGCAGAGCACAACCGCACTCCACCGTGGTCAGGCAGCGAATGATGTACCAAAATATATATGGGCTGTGAACAGACTCGCTACCAATATCACCGTCACTATACCTGATATAAATGACTATAATTTCTTGTAGAAACGTCGTAGAACATTCATTCTGGTACCATTGTGCTGCCAAAGAGTTAAGCTATTTTTCGGTATATATAACTCAACTTTCATAATTTTTCGAATTTTGGTTGAGCGCGCGCGGAAATTGCCCGAGGGCCCCCTGAAGCTCCTTGGACATGGATATGCATAGTTATGTCTGACTCATTACGAATTTCCACAATGACTGACTAGGTTGAACTGTAGCTCCTAGGGCACTTAAAAATGTTTATAAGCTGCTCTTGAGCCTCTTGGCTTAAGGACTAAAGGTTCTGAAAGGAATAATGGTACTGGACCTCTTGAGACAGATGATCACTAATTTCTAGACCTCTTGGGCAAGAAAGGTTGACTTATTGTTACTACGTCGCTTGAGAAAGTTCAGGTACAGCTATTACACATCTAGCATGCTTTAAATTACAGAGGGAGGAGTTATGAGATACGGAATATATTTATCTCTCTCATACTGCAGCGATTGAAAAACATCTTGACAATGGTTCGCTAATTACTGTATGAGTCTACAAGTTGCTGGCTTTGTTTATTTTCAAACTTTATTTCCACTTACAGAGGTGAGCCGTGTCCTGGGGATCACAAGTGTACTGGCATGGGTTATATGATAGTAGACGAAGTAACTGGTGAAGCTGGCTTCTGCGTAGCCCCTAACACCGTCCCTCTTTGTGCAGGCGTTGATATAAACGGAACTAAATTGGCTACCACGACCCCTAATCCAGAAGAAACCACCACTACCACCACACCTACTACCACCATCACCACACCTACTACCACCATCACCACTCCAACTACCACCACCACCACTCCAACTACCACCACCACTACCACTCCTACTACTACCACCACCACCACTCCTACTACCACTACCACCACTCCTACTACCACCACCACCACCACTCCAACTACCACCACCACTACTACTACTACCACCACCACTCCTACTACCACCACCACCACACCTACTACCACCATCATCATTCCAACTACCACCACCACTACCACGCCTAGCTGTGAGGTTGCATCGTGTGTTAATAAAGTAGCAGGAGTGTATGCCTACCCTGAGTGTAAGTGTGAGAAGTACTACACTTGTAACAACCCAGCATCAGGCTCAGGCGGCCTTATCCTCCGTCAGTACAGTTGTACTGGTGGTCAGGTGTTCGACATAAGCACTTTATCTTGCGTAACTAACACACTAGTCTGTCCACATGCTTATGCTTGATCCTGTGTTATAATTTTCCATTTTTGTCCTCTTTTATCAAGTAATTTATTACATTATTAGAGAAGGATAAATGACGCCTATAATAATACTAACTGTATCCCTTGTTAGTTTCTCAATATTTTATCTTTATTACGAGGACAAAACTGCACATAAAAATATTGAAGAATATAATGAAACAAAGACTTATGTAACGTGAGCACAACATTCCCGTGTTAATACTTCTCTGTTATACCAATAAAGCCTAAGTATCAATTATATATTATTTTCCTTTAAAACGCTACTTCTCTGGCCTGAAATATGCCACTGTTGCACCCATGTTTTTTTTATTCATTTATCTTAATAAAAACTAGTTTCAATAATAAAACTGCATTTTCAAATTTGTTTTAAATTCATTACTTTGCACTTAGCAGATTTGTTATTTCTTCTACGTGTATTAATACAGTTTATTAAGTTCTTTAAGTCTCCTCACAATCCTCGATGATACAGTTCACTTGTAACTTAACTCATTAGTTTTTCTCATCAGAGAATTTAGTCCTGTTTAGCGTTACAAATTATATATCAATGAAGTTTAGATAAATGAAGAACAGAAGTGGCCCCAAGACTGGCCTCTGTGGCATTCCATTTGTTACATAACATATACCATTATTAAAGAATACCAGCAGTTTGTGTGTAGACAGCTGCTCTTCAAGTTACGCTTCCATCCATTAATACTACTACACAATCTTCTATATCAACAACTTGACTCATCACTGGAATCTCTCATACGAAACTGAATAATAAAAACTTTCTCAAAAACTGTAAGTACGTATTGTAAAAAATACTTTCGGATTATTTTTGTTGATAAACTGTTATTATTATAGAATATTCAATTATATGTCAACATATGAAGAAGTTTCATGTTCCCGAACAATGACGAGTCATGAAATTCTCTCACCTTTTCAATTAAATTTATTATAATTCAACTTTACGCTCCACTTCTCTTTAAATTTATAATAAATACGTTCATACTCGAGAGGATTTCTTAAACAATAGGGATTTCTCAGGAGATTACTATACGGATTTCTCAGATTATGATACGGATTTCTCACTAGATTATGATACGGATTTCTCAGGAGATTATGATACGGATTTCTCAGATTATGATACGGATTTCTCAGGAGATTATGATACAGATTTCTCAGGAGATTATGATACGGATTTCTCAGGAGATTATGATACGGATTTCTCAGGAGATTATGATACAGATTTCTCAGGAGATTATGATACGGATTTCTCACTAGATTATGATACGGATTTCTCAGGAGATTACTATACGGATTTCTCACTAGATTATGATACGGATTTCTCAGGAGATTATGTTATGTCTCTACAATTTATGATGCTGTGTGGTCCCCAGTGACTGTTCCCACAGCTTTACCAAATATGTTAAGAGATTAAGAAAATCGAACTATAATTAATAATAACTCTATTATAGTGTTTAAAGATTTTTGAAACATTACAAACTTACACTTCTGCAAACCTATTCCAGTTTTAATGAATTGACAAAAAGTATAATTAAGACTTTCACTATTTTATCTCTTATTTTTTTGTATTTGTTTTTTATCAGTATTTTTAACGATTAATGACAAATTTATCTTTGCTTTATTTGATAGTTTTAATACAATAATATGATTTAAATATGATTTAAATATTTTTTGAGCCATTATAATCATTAAAACATGCTTCACTGATTTCAGAAATATACGAATCATAATTATGGTGTGGAGAAAATTCTCCAGTAAAAGGGGTATTTCTCAGCCCCCCCCCCTCAGCCCTCTGAGGGACTTAGCCCTCCCGGAAGGGGCTAGTGGACTCTTCCTCGCTAACAGCTTTATAAGGACCAGATGTTTGTACCGTAGAATCACGAGGCACGCTTTCATCTCCTTCCTAGAGTTCTTGTTGCAACTAACGGTGTCCCCCGTGACCTGATGGCAAAAGTTCTCGCTTCACACGGTGAGGGGGTCCGGGTTCGATTCCCGTCGAAGGGGTGGAAACACTGGACGTGTTTTCCTTATACCGGTTGTCTGTGTTCACCCATCAGTAGAGTGGATGCCTGGGTGTTAGTTGATTGGTGTGGGTCGCTTCCTGGGACAAAACTGACATAATTTGCCCAAAATGCTCTGCATAACAAGCGGCTTTCTATATAGTAATATGTCATTGATGTCATCTAGACCTGTATACCTTGTACATGTAATTGTAGTAAATAAAGATATTATTATTATTACTATACAATCAGAGTAATTACTCGTTTTACCCTTAGCAGGAATTAAGGGAAACCCTGTGCCCATTTTATCTACAAGTTGGGACTATTATGAATTCTAGTCTATAGATAGAAAACAAGATATCTACCCTCTTGTATTGAATACTGTTGCAATGTGTAGCAATAAAGAAATAAAGCTGAGTTCAGCATATCCTTTATGGGGACGATGAGGAGGAGGGCGACGAGGGCGGGGCGCCTCAGATTGCTTCAAGGAACAGACAAGACGTGTGTCACGAGGGCGTTGCCTCCTTATCATTAAAAGACAAAGGGACAGTAGTGATCAGTGCATTCTTGACTATTGTTCATTCTGACAATCCCAGGTAACTAGGAAAGTTATAATAGTTCCCTTATATGAGTCAGGAAATTCGCGGTAGAACGTAGTGTTATTGCGTCTCTGTGTTCTCCCTGCTGTGGATAGTACCACGAAACGATGAACAAAAGATGGTACTGAAAGGTGAAGAGCAACCGGTATTGCGAGTGATTGTAACAAACATTCCCGACGTAGTGGCGAACAGTGCAACATTCCCCGAGACACTCAAGCCTTCAGTCAAGTTACCGACATCGGCCTTAATGGCGCTGTCAACGCCATAAGCTCATGTTACACGAGCAAGGTGAGTCTTAATCTCACTTGTAACGCCAATTATAAACTGCAGTTTTAGGCAGACACAAGGTGATTAGGGCTGTCCTAGTCCAGGCTGTTATACACGGGGTTTACGCCCTAATGAAGTGAGTACCACTAAGCACTTCAGATAAGGAATGAAATGCTGAGATATACACTCCTTTGGGGCAAACTGGTATCTAACAAATTTACACTATGTAACAAAATTTCACTTTTGTCGTGTTCGTGGGAAATAAGCATCATTTCCCAATTCTTTATAACTATACAAAATTAAAGAAAAAAGCAATTTTGATCCCAGAACTTTGCTTTTGTGGTCAGGACACTTCTGGAACACTTTCAAGAAAGACTGATGTAAAACTATTATGTCCTAGGGTTTTGCTTGGCAAATATATAAACGGGCTCATAAACCAGCATTCAGTTCAGCTCTGGCTACCTGAGAAGTGAAGAAGTGAAATGGCATCAAGAGGCTGCAATCATTCTCCAAATGCATTCTGCTACATATGTGGTCAATTCATTAAGACAAGAGCAAAGAAGTTCTCTGTAACAGCATCTAAACAAATGTGTGAAGCTTACAAAGCATATTATGTCATGCCAGTTGTGGACCAAGACAAGACCTGGGCACCTCATGTTGCTTGTGAACATTGTAAGAAAACATTGGAAGGTATGAAAATCATTAGTTTTATGAAGGGTAAAATCTTCAATAGGAACATTTTTTAAATGAAATGTATGTAACAAAAACTAATTCTTTTGTTCTTTTACAGGATGGTATAGAGGAGAAAAAAGAGCCATGAAGTTTGCTGTTCCTAGAATATGGTGTGAACCCGCTGATCACTCAACCAACTGCTACTTCTGCCTGGTGGATCCTTCCCAACACCGAACTGGGAAAAATGTACCTGCTATTTTTTATCCAGACCTTCCCTCTTCTATTGCACCAGTACCACACAGTGCTGATCTTCCTGTACCTACACCTCCAGAAAGAATTCAACCGTCAGAAGAAGAAAGCAGCAATTCAGAGCACAGTGAACAAGACTATGATCTCACAGATGCAGCTGTTGGGAGGAATCCTTACCAACCAAACCAAACAGACCTCAATGACCTTATCAGAGATCTTGGTTTGACAAAGTCAAATGCTGAGCTTTAAATTTCAAGGCTCAAAGAGTGGGACTTGGTGGATGAAAGTGTGCAAGTGACAAGCCAAAGAAAACCTCACCAACATTTCTCAAACTTCTTCACTAATGAAGCCAGGCTATGCTATTGTAATTATGTATCAGGCCTGGTTGTTGCAATTGGAATTGCATGCAATCCAGATAAGTGGAGACTCTTCATTGGCAGCTCCTCCACAAGCCTAAAAGCTGTACTTCTGCACAATGGGAACAAGTATCCATCTCTTCCTTTGGCTTATTCAGTGCATCTTAAGGAGGATTACAATAGTGTGAAACTTCTACTGGAAACTTTGAATTTTGATAAGTATGGTTGGGTGGTTATTGGAGACTTCAAAATGGTGGCATTTTTTATGGGAATCCAAGGAGGTGTTACCAAGTTTCCCTGTTATCTCTGTCATTGGGATAGAGCAGCACATTACCAGAAGAAGCACTGGCCTCAAAGGACTTAGTTCTCAGTAAGAAGACATAATATCAAACATAAACCATTGGTGGATCCTCAAAAGGTTCTATTCCCTCCATTATACATCAAACTAGGGCTAATGAAACAGTTTGTTACAGCCCTGCAGCCTTACGTATCTTTAAGACTTCTTTCCCAAGCTATCAGAGGCAAAGATGAAGGCTGGTATCTTCACTGGACCACAAGCCATTAAAATCATGGAGTGCTCAGAATTTCCAAAGAAGCTCACAGAGATGGAAAAGGAAGCCTGGGAGAGTTTTGTTGCTGTAGCACAGGGCTTTCTGGGAAACAACAAGGCTGACAGTTATGTGGAACTTGTTGAGACTTTGGTAAAAAGATATGGTCCACATCCTTGATGCATCTAGACAATTTCAAGGGTCATATGGGAGCATGCTATAGGAGCAAAGGGAGCGCTTCCACCAATTTATAATGGACTTTGAATATAGATATCAGAGATCTTATAATGAAAACATGATGGGAGACTACATTTGGGGGCTGAAATGGAAAAGTGATTTGCTACATGCTCGCAAATCTAGAAAACTGTTCATTTTTAACTTTGTAAATTTTATTTTATTTACCTTGAGCTTACCTGGAGAGAGTTCCGGGGGTCAACGCCCCCGCGGCCCGGTCTGTGACCAGGCCTCATGTAAATTTTATTTATTTTTTATATGATTTTGTTTTACATCCAACATTAGCAAAAAATATTGAAATTTAGCCATTTTTTGGCAAAAAATCATCCTGTAAGCCACAAAAGCAAAGTTTAAAAAGGAATAATGGATATTTTCTATTGTTTTGTAATAAAAAGAGCCAGAAAATAACACTTACCCAGAATAAAAAATTGTGTTACATAGTGTTATTAACGTACAGCCCCAGTGGACCTGGAACTGCACCCCGAAGGATGTCCAGGGGTAGGCTGCTGGACATCGTGCTGTTAACAGATAAGTACCGATTGCTATATGTTGTTTCATGCAAGAAAGTGCACTTATCTAACCAGTTCTCCACAATGGTTACCAAGACTTTCTCGTCAACGAAAAGTGTTCCTCATTATTTTACTCATTATCAGTTATTTTTTACTTCACGATGCTACAGATTTTTCCACAATTCTGGTGAGTTGGTTATAACTGGTCTTCTGTTTAGCAATGATAATTTTTCCAAATATTATCCAAGATGTATCTACGTCATATTTGTCTGTCTTCATTACAATTCACATTTGGATATTTAATGAAAATAATTTAAAACTAATCACTTAAGTCAAATTCTCCACCAGCTACAAGGCGTTTTGCTACATCCTCATTCATAGATAAAACTAAGTCTAGGATATTGTCATCCAGAGGAGGTTCCTCAAGCCGTTAATACAGTACACATCCTAGCAAGTAAACAGGCCACTTATAGGATTAAGACCCGTGTCAGGAGACACTTGTCCTGTCTCCTGACACTTCCTAGATAGTTCATGTGCAATCTTTGCCTAGAATTATTAGAAAACATTTCGCCAGACTTCAACTATTTGGCAGGCAAACATCACCGAGTTTAAAAATCTTTTCATTAACTGTAAAACCTATGAATAATTTCATAAACAGGGATGAGAATGAAATTAGCTTGCAAGCTCCCACACTACCGTATGTCCTCGGACCAAGAGTAACACACCTAGCTTGGCTGGGTGCTTGGTTCTTGAAAGATTGGGTAGACCTGTGGGTTAAGGCCTCATGTGGTTCTGGCTCACAATGGCGGGCCAGTACAACATGGGTTCGAATCCTTAGGAAAAAATGTGATATTTTTTCAAAGCAATATATATATATATATATATATATATATATATATATATATATATATATATATATATATATATATATATATATATATATATATATATATATATATATATATATTGCTTTGAAAAAATATCACATTTTTTCCTAAAATTCATCAGCTTAGTTAGAGCTTACATAACCCTTTATGAATTCAATCCTTCTTGGAAGATTCATTAACAATGAGCATTTAAAACCATTTTAAAACAATCTTTGAGTTATCATACGGACATAACTGTTTTATTTAGATAAATAAAAATGCAAACCTCAAACAATCCCAAAGTTTCTCTAAGACATTCCAGTATTGAAAGTTTGAACCCGGTCACAATAGAAGTTCACATGATATTGCGCGTATACTTTTTTATTAAAAATATCAGACAATCACAATATGAACTTATGTTCCCTTTCGGGAAATACCTAATAAATTCCTCGGAGTGTGGAATTTATCACCTGTGTTTAACTTGAGCTGCAGTACGCAGCTGCGCTTCACAGTGCCAGCTATATAAACTACATGTTACACTTCTCTTGGACACAAACTGAGCGACAGTGTTAACACCTGCAAGTGCTCTAGGTAGCAGACGCACTACAAGTTGCTCTCACCAACCCAAGAAAGTTGTATTTGCAGGAGCCATCACTAGACTTTGTACTCTCATCCTCCTGCTTGGTAACTGCTACAAATAATATAATACCATTAAAACCATCATGACGCATAATTCAACCTTCCTCTTCGTAAGTATTAACAAAACAACACATACGAGTAATCTGAAATACATTTGTACTAAATATTACTAGACAAAAACCTCGATTTCTGATGAGCGAAGCTTAATAATTTCAACGCATAACCAAACTAGCACATTTAAAAATTATTATATAAATTTTATCTATATTTTTTTCCAGATCAGTGTTGTGGTGCTCTCAGTACTGGTGTACACTTGTATGTAAGTATGGGTCACGTCATATTACGAATTTGGCCTTTCATTTAACTAATAATCTATAGTATTTAAGGTCTATATTATTATTATTATTATCATTATTACTATTATTATTATTATCAAAACTAAGCGCTACACCCACTAGGGTCACACAACGATGATTTAAAGTCTAGCTTTATCTGTTACTTGATTTGCCAAAGAATAATTATTAGTTTTGATACATGATTCTCCAGTAGTTCTGTTACATGATTCTCCAGTAGTTCTGTTACATGATTCTCCAGTAGTTCTGTTACATGATTCTCCAGTAGTTCTGTTACATGATTCTCCAGTAGTTCTGTTACATGATTCTCCAGTAGTTCTGTTACATGATTCTCCAGTAGTTCTGTTACATGATTCTCCAGTAGTTCTGTTACATGATTCTCCAGTAGTTCTGTTACATGATTCTCCAGTAGTTCTGTTACATGATTCACCAGTACTTGTTACATGATTCTCCAGTAGTTGTTACATGATTCACCAGTAGTTACATGATTCTCCAGTAGTTCTGTTACATTATTCTCCAGTAGTTCTGCTACATGATTCTCCAGTAGTTATGTTACATGATTCACCAGTAGTTGTTACATGATTCTCCAGTAGTTCTGTTACATGATTCTCCAGTAGTTCTGTTACACGATTCTCCAGTAGTTCTGTTACATGATTCTCCAGTAGTTGTTACATGATTCTCCAGAAGTTTTGTTACATGATTCACCAGTAGTTGTTACATGATTCTCCAGTAGTTCTGTTACATGATTCTCCAGTAGTTCTGTTACATGATTCTCCAGTAGTTTTGTTACATGATTCTCCAGTAGTTCTGTTACATGATTCACCAGTAGTTCTGTTACATGATTCACCAATAGTTGTTACATGATTCTCCAGTAGTTTTGTTACATGATTCTCCAGTAGTTCTGTTACATGATTCTCCATTTGTTCTGTTACATGATTCTCCAGTAGTTCTGTTACATGATTCACCAGTAGTTGTTACATGATTCTCCAGTAGTTCTGTTACATGATTCTCCAGTAGTTCTGTTACATGATTCTCCAGTAGTTCTGTTACATGATTCTCCAGTAGTTCTGTTACATGATTCTCCAGTAGTTCTGTTACATGATTCTCCAGTAGTTCTGTTACATGATTCTCCAGTAGTTCTGTTACATGATTCTCCAGTAGTTCTGTTACATGATTCTCCAGTAGTTCTGTTACATGATTAGCCAGTAGTTGTTACATGATTCTCCAGTAGTTCTGTTACATGATTCTCCAGTAGTTCTGTTACATGATTCTCCAGTAGCTCTGTTACATGATTCTCCAGCAGTTCTGTTACATGATTCACCAGTAGTTCTGTTACATGATTCACCAGAAGTTGTTACATGATTCACCAATAGTTCTGTTACATGATTCATCAGTAGTTGTTACATGATTCACCAGTAGTTCTGTTACATGAATCATCAGTAGTTCTGTTATATGATTCATCAGTAGTTCTAATACATGATTCATCAGTAGTTCTGTTACATGATTCATCAGTAGTTCTGTTACATGATTCATAAGTAGTTCTGTTACATGATTCGTCAGTAGATCTGTTACATGATTCATCAGTAGTTGTTACATGATTCATAAGTAGTTGTTACATGATTCATCAGTAGTTCTGTTACATGATTCATCGGTAGTTCTGTTACATGATTCACCAGAGGTTCTGTTACATGATTCACCAGTAGTTCTGTTACATGATTCATCAGTAGTTATGTTACATGATTCATCAGTAGTTCTGTTACATGATTCATCAGTAGTTCTGTTACATGATTCATCAGCAGTTCAGTTACATGATTCATCAGTAGTTCTGTTACATGATTCATCAGTAGTTCTGTTACATAATTCATCAGTAGTTCTGTTACATGATCCATCAGTAGTTGTTACATAATTCATCAGTAGTTCTGTTACATGATTCATCAGTAGTTCTGTTACATGATTCATCAGTAGTTCTGTTGTTACATAATTCTTCAGTAGTTCTGTTACATGATTCATCAGTAGTTCTGTTACATGATTCATAAGTAGTTGTTACATGATTCATCAGTAGTTCTGTTACATGATTCATCAGTAGTTCTGTTGCACGATTCTCCAGTAGTTCTGTTACATGATTCTCCAGTAGTTCCCTTATATGATTCACCAGTAGTTCTGTTACATGATTCACCAGTAGTTATATGATTCTCCAGTAGTTCTGTTACATGATTCATCAGTAGTTCTGTTACACGATTCACCAGTAGTTGTTACATGATTCACCAGTAGTTCTCTTACATGATTCACCAGTAGTTCTGTTACATGATTCACCAGTAGTTCTGTTACATGATTCACCAGTAGTTCTGTTACATGATTCACCAGTAGTTCTGTTATATGATTCTCCAGTAGTTCTGTTACATGATTCATCAGTAGTTCTGTTATATGATTCATCAGTAGTTCTGTTACATGAATCTCCAGTAGTTCTGTTATATGATTCTCCAGTAGTTCTGTTACATGATTCACCAGTAGTTCTGTTACATGATTCATCAGTAGTTCTGTTACATGATTCATCAGTAGTTCTGCTACATGATTCTCCACTAGTTCTGTTATATGATTCTCCAGTAGTTCTGTTACATGATTCACCAGCAGTTCTGTTACATGATTCATCAGTAGTTCTGTTACACGATTCATCAGTAGTTCTGTTACATGATTCACCAGCAGTTCTGTTACATGATTCATCAGTAGTTCTGTTACACGATTCATCAGTAGTTCTGTTACACGATTCATCAGTAGTTCTGTTACATGATTCTCCAGTAGCTCTTTTACATGATTCTCCAGTAGTTCTGTTACATGATTCACCAGTAGTTCTGTTACATGATTCACCAGTAGTTCTGTTACATGATTCATCAGTATTTCTGTTACATGATTCTCCAGTAGTTTTGTTACATGATTCATCAGTATTTCTGTTACATGATTCTCCAGTAGTTCTGTTACATGATTCACCAGTAGTTCTGTTACATGATTCATCAGTAGTTCTGTTATATGATTCACAAGTAGTTCTGTTATATGATTCACCAGTAGTTCTGTTATATGATTCACCAGTAGTACTGCTACATAATTCATCAGTAGTTCTGTTACATGATTCATCAGTAGTTCTGTTACATGATTCTCCAGTAGTTCTGTTACATGATTCATCAGTAGTTCTGTTACATGATTCATCAGTAGTTCTGTTACATGATTCATCAGTAGTTCTGTTACGTGATTCATCAGTAGTTCTGTTACATGATTCTCCAGCAGTTGTTACATGATTCTCCAGTAGTTCTGTTACATGATTTTCAAGTAGTTCTGTCACATGATTCTCCAGTAGTTCTGTTACATGATTCTCCAGTAGTTTTGTTACATGATTCTCCAGTAGTTCTGTTACATGATTCTCCAGTAGTTCTGTTACATGATTCTCCAGTAGTTCTGTTACATGATTCTCCAGTAGGTGTTACTTGATTCTCCAGTAGTTCTGTTACATGATTCTCCAGTAGTTCTGTTACATGATTCTCCTGTAGTTCTGTTACATGATTCATCAGTAGTTCTTTTACATGATTCATCAGTAGTTGTTACATGATTCATCAGTAGTTCTGTTACATGATTCATCAGTAGTTCTGTTACATGATTCTCCAGTAGTTTTTTACATGATTCTCTAGTAGTTGTTACATTTTTCTCCAGTAGTTCTTTTACATGATTCATCAGTAGTTGTTACATGATTCTCCAGTAGTTCTGTTACATGATTCTCCAGTAGTTCTGTTACATGATTCTCCAGTAGTTCTGCTACATGATTCTCCAGTAGTTCTGTTACATGATTCATCAGTAGTTCTGTTACAAGATTCATCAGTAGTTCTGTTACAAGATTCATCAGTAGTTCTGTTACATGATTCATCAGTAGTTCTGTTACATGATTCATCAGTAGTTCTGTTACATGATTTTCCAGTAGTTCTTTTACATGATTTTCCAGTAGTTCTGATACATGAATATACAGTAGTTTTGATCCATGATTCTCCAGTAGTTCTCTTAAATGATTCTCCAGTACATCTGTTACATGATTCACCAATGACTGTGTAACACGATTCACTAGAGTTTCTGAAATATGATTCGTACGTTGTTCTGTAATACGATTCTCAAGTGGCATTGTTATATTATTTACCAGCGGTTATGTTACGTTGCCCGTGGCCTCGTGGCAAAAGCTCTCGCTTCACCACTGGGGGTCCTGGTTCGATTCCTGGCGAGAGTAGAAACATGGAACGTGTTTCCTTACACCGGTTGTCTATGTTCACCCATTAATAAAATAGGTACCTGTTAGTGGACTGGTGTGGGTCGCATCCTGGTACAAAACTGACCTAATTTGCCTGAAATGCTCAGCATAACAAGCGGCTTTCTATATAGTAGTATGTTATTGATGTCAGCTAGGACTGTATACCTTGTACATGTACTTGTAGTAAATAAAGATATTTTATTATTATTAATATTATTACCTTTGGATATGTAACACGATTAACCTCTGGTTCTGTACAGTGATTCACCAGGGGTTCTGTTACATTATTCACCAGTGGTTCTGTACAGTGATTCACCAGGGGTTCTGTTACATTATTCACCAGTGGTTCTGTACAGTGATTCACCAGGGGTTCTGTTACATTATTCACCAGTGGTTCTGTACAGTGATTCACCAGGGGTTCTGTTACATTATTCACCAGTGGTTCTGTACAGTGATTCACCAGGGGTTCTGCTACATTATTCACCAGTGGTTCTGTACAGTGATTCACCAGGGGTTCTGTTACATTATTCGCCAGTGGTTCTGTACAGTGATTCACCAGGGGTTCTGTTACATTATTCACCAGTGGTTCTGTACAGTGATTCACCAGGGGTTCTGTTACATTATTCACCAGTGGTTCTGTACAGTGATTCACCAGGAGTTCTGTTACATTATTCACCAGTGGTTCTGTACAGTGATTCACCAGGGGTTCTGCTACATTATTCACCAGTGGTTCTGTACAGTGATTCACCAGGGGTTCTGTTACATTATTCGCCAGTGGTTCTGTACAGTGATTCACCAGGGGTTCTGTTACATTATTCACCAGTGGTTCTGTACAGTGATTCACCAGGGGTTCTGTTACATTATTCACCAGTGGTTCTGTACAGTGATTCACCAGGAGTTCTGTTACATTATTCACCAGTGGTTCTGTACAGTAATTCACCAGGGGTTCTGTTACATTATTCGCCAGTGGTTCTGTACAGTGATTCACCAGGGGTGCTTTTACATTATTCACCAGTGGTTCTGTACAGTGATTCACCAGGGGTTCTGTTATATTATTCACCAGCGGTTCTGTACAGCGATTCACCAGGGGTTCTGTTACATTATTTATCAATGGTTCCATACAGTGATTCACCATTAGTTCTGTTATATTATTCACCAGTGGTTCTGTACATTGATTCACCAGGGGTTCTGTTGCATTATTTACCAATGGTTCCGTACAGTGATTCACCATTAGTTCTGTTATATTATTCACCAGTGGTTCTGCAAAGATTTACCAGGGGTTCTGTTACATTATTCACCAGTGGTTCTGTACAGTGATTCACCAGGGGTTCTGTTATATTATTCACCAGTGGTTCTGTACAGTGATTCACCAGGTGTTCTGTTACATTATTCACCAGTGGTTCTGTACAGATGTCAGCACAGTTGCTGGTCCCCTTTCATGTGTTGCATAGAATAGCTGAGTATCATAGTACCATCCATGTGTTTTATATAGAAGATCCCTAGGCCCAGTGACTGTATGACGTTACGGGATGCCCATGAGGGAGTGGGTTGCTCTACCTCACCCTCACTCCACGCTTGGACATACAGCAGGCAGTAACACGGCAGGCTGGGCCCCATCCCTTACCACAGTCTGACAATATAGTGTTACCATCCAACAAGTGTGTTTACCTTCATCCATCATATCTCCTTCCGAACCCCCACGACAAATTGGTGCCAGCGGAGGGCCTGCAATTCTGACTATTACAGCGATTTCTGGAGATAAATTTCTACTGAGCCAGTCGCCATCTTGTGACGCTAGGCCTGCTGAGAAGGGTAACGCTCGACCTACCTCAAGCCACTACCCGACCAAGCGTCTACCAGCCTCTACATTATTCACTGGTCAGTCTCCTTGTATTAGTGTTTATCTGCTTATTTGCATCACTCCCGAGGGGTTGACCTGAGTTTGCAAAGTAAGCCAAACCAGCACAACAGTCTGTGGTGGGGGAGTCAGACCAAGTCCAGTCCAGCCTAGCCTTACACCATCCAGCCTTGTCTGCCAAGCCAGCTTTCCACCCCTGCTGTGCTCATCATTAGAAGTTATCAAGCCATTCTGTGTGAAGGGTTAAGCAAAGCCAGCCAGCAACTAACCGAGGTGACTAACCCAGTACTCAAGCAAGCCACGTGGGTACAGTCTTCTTCATCGCTTTGTGCTTCAAGTTCAAGCCATTCTGTGTGCTTTATCATCCCTGTGGTGTTGTGGTGTTTCGTGGGTTTGTTTTTAAGCCAGCCCGGCTTAGAATATTTTTGCGCCTAGTCAGGGTGTCCCCAGTGAGGCTTACGCCGTTCATCCCATAGGCCCAGTCACCACGAGGTGTCTCACCGCGCCGCCTCACTCACTCACTACCACTGTTCTGTACCCTTATTATGGGGTTCTAGCACTATATTTTAAGGACCACATAGGGGGTCAATAGCCAGAGTGTGTTTTTTCGTCAGTGGCTTGTGCCATCATTAAAAGCCTCCTGTGTGGGTCCGTCGTCGATTTAAGAGCAAATTCTCCAATCACGTGGAGAGTAGCAGGGAATGCAGCCAGCCACCAGAGGACATAACCATCCTCGACCACCCACCTCATTCAACACGTCACACGTCTTCATAGAGACATTTGCGAGTGTTGAGACATTTCTTTTTTGTGTTTCCAGTGATTTTTTTAGTGACATTCAGTAACTCTTGATTAGACTCAGTGTTTATTATATACTGTTTGCTATATATTTTTTCTCTTCTTAATTCAGTGTTAATTTTCGTGCATTATTTTATGTCTGTTGTGTTGTGCTTCTTTTTTTATATACTCGAAGTAAGTACCTTAGTGTTTTTCCTTGTTGTATGCAACATATAAGCAGTATAAATTTGTGTTTATACTTCAGAATTACCTCGTGTTCACAGTATTGCAGTGAAGTAATTCAGTAATTTATTAGCTTGTATTCTGCATCACAACTCAGTGTTGTCTGTTATATTTTTCTCCCAGCATTTGTGTATTCTTGTTTTGTTTTCTCTGTGTGTTGAACATTCTTGTGTTAATTCTTTTCATTTAACCTGTGTCTAATTTGTCTTATCTCCACAGACAATAGTGCCATTATTTTGTGCAAGCAAGACAATTATTTTCCAAATTTTCATATCTCAAGTTTCATAGCAAGAAAATTCTAGTATTGTGTTTATATTGATGTGTTGTGTTCTGCATCACTGTAAGTGTTCAAACCTTTCATTCTGTGTTTTTGCACCTATTATTTTTATATTTCATTGAACAAATTCACTCTTAGTGCAATTTTTAAGTTGTTCTTTTAAAGTAAATCATTCTTTTGCTTGTTCAGTAAGTGTTGCTTGAGCTGCAGTTAAGAGTTAAAGTGTTCACTCAGTTCATTCCTTGATATATATTTTTTTTTGTAAACTGCATTTTCTTGTGTGTGTAATTTTTTTTATCATTGCATCATTGACTCATTTTGCAATAATTCTTGTGCAAACATTGTGTTGCCATTTAAAATTTTTCTTGCAGAAATTTTATGTAGTGTTGTGCAGTACTTTTGATTAGCAATTATTTGCAATATTGCTACAGTTTATTTCAGTGCAGTTTCATATGCTCTTTTCTGTGCATAATATTTTATTCGTGTGCCATTTTATTTTATTTTTAGTGAATTGTTTTCCCAGTTTGTTTTAATTTTGCACAAGCTTTATTGAGTCCATTTTAACATTTTTGATTGATTTTATCATTTATTGTTGTATTTCCCTATTGCATTGAGAGTAAAGACAACTCACTGTGCCATTAATTCAATTTAAAGTAAATCTGAGTAAAATTAGATTTGAGTAAAGGACAATTTCTCTTGATTTTCAAAGTGTTGCTTATTCAGTTGAGTATTTTCTTTTGTGAGTGTGAGTTTCCTTGCTTACAGTGTGACCTGTCAATTTTTATTTACTTATGCAGAATAGTTAAGTAATTTCTTCCATTTAAGTTTACTGTGTTGTGTGTTCCTCAGTTACATTTTCTTTTATTTCTCTAAATTCTTGTTCTACATTTTGTAAACATGTCTCAAGTCTTCTCGAGCGATGCCTCAGCACATTCTGCTAGTACAACCATTAATGCATCAGTCCAAAATTCGAGTATTCCTTATCAAACAATAGACACACTCAGCACACTCAGACTTCGAGCCTTCGCAATTTTAGTCGTGATCCTTATGATGCTATGCCGTTGCTCAATGGTAACCCAGACAACCTGGAAGGATGGTTTACTGCTGTTCATGCTAGAGCTAATGCCTCAGCAGATGGTCCTCCATCAGAGAGTTGCTTAATTAGTATCAGAAAGGAGAGTTTAGCTCGTTCTCCAGCCGCCTCGCATGTGTTCAACTTGATTCATATGAAGGACTTTCAGGATCTAACCAAGTGGCAAGATTATGAGCAGTTAATCCGTAACTATCTTGAACCAGTGAGAGAAATCGATTCTTTTGTCGTTCTTAAGGAATTAGTGTGTACAGCTCCGAGGCCAGAGGAATCATTAGATGAGTTTGCTCTTCGTCTAAATATCCTAATGTCCTCATTCGTTAAAGCAGGTCAAAGTTCCAAGTACCTTAAAGACAATGATAAACCAGCTCTTGAGGGGTTTGCTAAATTAGCAGCATTCGGAGTTATTAAACAGCTAATGCCACCAACATCAATGTATGTGTATAATTCTAGTCCTCTAAATGCAACAATGGGACCGCTTGCAACTCTTATCCATGTGCGAAATTTGTGTCCCGAGGGAACCTTCCCTTATCGTAAGTCTACGTCAACCACTTTGTCTACTCCTGTACCTCCTCTTGTTTGTGCTACAACCAAAACTCCCAATCTAAATCACTCGCGATCATCATCCAAAGCTAGTGTTAAGAATTATCATTCCCGTAGCACTCGTAGCGTGTATAGTACCCATAGTCAAAGAACTTGCTACAATTGTGGTTACCGTGGCCACATCGCTGTAAATTGCCCTGACAGTCGCTCTAAGAGGCATCGTAATGCTGATAAGTACCAGTCCGAATTGCCTTATTGTACTTATCACAGAATACATGGTCATGACACATCCGAGTGTAATGCTTTCTATAACCTCCAGTATTCTAGATCTTTCCATGGCCGTTCCAACCGCAGAGCCAGGAGAGGAAATAGAGATCGGGGTTCTCAGAATAACCAGAACCAGCCTCGTTCTTCCAATTCGGGGGAGTCCGAGCGCCCCAGTCTACTCGTCCAGTCTTGACAGGTGATAATGAGTACACCATCCCAGTTCAAAATTCCTATGAAGCCTTAGCCAGTCTTGAAAATGACAACCTCGCTGTTGATGTTGCTTCACACGTCTCGGACGTAGAGGAATTTGGGGATGAAGTGGAACATGCCTTCTCCGATGACAACCCACCCTTCTGTTTGCACATAACTCCAAATGAAATGATAGGTCCTTTAGTACAAGCTTCTATTCATAATGCGCCCGTTCATGTGTTCATGGACTCTGGTGCACAAGTTAATATCATCAGGACTAGTTTGTTTAAATTGAAGCAATTACGACGTGTCCTCCTCGTTGAACCAACTACTGTAACCTCCCTTAGTGGAGTAGCTGGTTCCCTTCTGCATGTCTGAGGTCAGACTTCACTCACCTTTTCTATCCAAGGTAGAGACTTTACTGCTGCTTTTCTTGTTGTAGACCAGATTACTTTCCCCGGTGATCTCCTACTGAGATTTGCTTCTATGAGAGACTTACGCATTGTGCCTGACCCTTACCGATGACATGCCCAAATTGACTACTTGATCGTTCCATTTTGGAGTTACCAGCTTGGATCAGAAATCTGCCATACTGCCACAGAGTACGACGTTCAGATTAAGTCCTTACAAGCCAATGCATTTTCCAGTAGTGTACCCAAGTGGTCAGGCACTAGTAACTCTGTCACTCCTATCTGTGTTCCACCTACACCTTCAGATATGCAAGATAGTGTATTGCCTCAAGTGTCCGAGGACGCTCAGACTGCTGTGAGTGCTCAGCCTATCCCTGCAATGTCTGCTAGTCCAAGTAGTAGTTTCTCCACAGGGGACGCCTTGTTGGAAAATGATTACTTGAAACTAGTAATGCCATCTCTTGTTGATGTCACATGCCATCTGCAGAAAGACGTCTCTGTTGCGGCTAGTGCTCTCACTAGAGTGTCTGTTGTTGTTCCTAGTGTTCCAGATGGTGATAACGTCCTAGATGACAGTGATTCCTGCAAGGTCAAGGGTTTATTTGTTGAACCTTCCTTACATGTTGTAAGAGACAGTAAGATCCATTTATTCCTTGCTAACACTCCGGGTCACAGTGTTCGTCTCAGAGCAAATACTAATCTTGTTGACCTAGTTCACTATCCTTACCCTGTTCAAGTACAGGATGACGTGCCACCTGACCAGTGGGTCGGTGCTATTTCAACAGGGGAGACCTCATCCACTCCACTGGATCAATCCATTCCACCAGTTGAGGAGAAAGACTTAGCTCCCACTGACTTCCCAGACGAAGTCAAGCGTTTGTTGACTCTGTTGAACAAACGTCGTAAAGCCGTTGCCTTACCAGGTGAGAAGATGGGTATAACGAACTTAATGTCCCATCGTATTCCACTTGAACCTGGTACTAGACCTATCTATGTACCTGCGTACAGAATGCCTCATTCCCAAGTTGCTGTTGCAGAAGAATTGATCAATCACATGCTCAATGATGGAGTTATTGTACCTAGCAATTCACCCTGGAATGCGCCCTTGATTCTAGTGCCTAAGAAGGACGGTACTTGGCGCCAGGTGATTGACTTTAGGAAGTTAAGTGTGAAAACTATTCCAGATCGCTTCCCACTTCCTGTACTTGGTGATCTTTTACATAACATCGGAGATAACAAAGTCTTCTCAACCCTGGACTTGTTACAAGGGTTTTGGCAAGTCCCTCTTCACGAGGACAGCCAAGAGTTAACTGCATTCTCCACTCCCACAGGTCATTATCACTTCCTTCAAATGGCTTTTGGATTATGATCCTCTCCTATCACATTCTCTAGACTCATGACCAATATCTTTAGAGGTCTTATAGGTAAAGCACTTATGGTGTACTTAGATGACGTAATCGTCATGTCCGAAGACGTGGATACACATCTGAAAAGACTTGATATAGTACTTGGTAAGCTTGAAGAAGCCAATTTAAAGATCAAACTGTCTAAATGTCAATTTTTCAGATCAGAAATTAAGTTTCTTGGTCACGTAGTCACTCCTAGAGGGGTTACGACTGATCAAAGTAAAGTAACGGCAGTATTAAATTTTCCATCCCCCAAAACTGCTGATGCTGTAAGATCCTTTGTGGGTCTAGCAGGTTTCTATAGATCTTTCATTGCTAATTTTTCTTCAATAGCAGCTCCTCTAACTGAATTGCTTAAGAAAAATGTTCCTTTCGCTTGGACCTTTCGTCATGAAAGAGCATTCCAGACACCAAAAGAAGAGCTAACGTCTGCTCCCATTTTGAAATTCCCAGATTTTTCTAAACCCTTCTATCTGACAACTGATGCTAGTTCAATTGGCATAGGTGCCGTACTAGCTCAGAAGACTGATGGCAAGTACAACGCAGTTGCATTTGCTAGTAGAGTCCTTACAAAGGCTGAACATAATTATACAGTAATGGAGCAAGAAGCTTTAGCAGTAGTATGGTCTTTAAAGCACTTCCGAGACATTATTTACCAGTACCCTGTTCATGTCTTGACAGACCATGCACCACTGATACCTTTATTCCAGAATAAACAACCTACTGGAAGGTTAGCCAGATGGACCTTGACTATCCAAGAGTTCAATCCCACTTTTGAACATTTACCTGGCAAGTCAAACGTAGTCGCAGATGCTTTATCGCGACACGTTAGTGTAGTAACTGCAGATCCTCCATTTACTGCCGGGGATGTAAAGAATGCCCAAAGAACAGATCCTATGTGGTCTGGTGTGATTCGATTCCTGCTCCAGGAAGATCTTATTCTGACTGTGAAGCCACCAGCACCCATTAGTGACTTTGTAATGAGTCAAGAATTACTGTATCGAACAGCCGAGTTGGGTACTCCAAGCAGAAGAGTATACCAGTTAGTAATTCCACAGTCACTAGTGAATGTAGCTCTACAGCTAGTTCACGATGCACCAGGTGTTGCACACCCTGGTATGGATCGTTCTGTGAAACAAGCCAGAATGAAGTACTTTTGGCCACGTATGGCAACTGACATTTCAGAGTATGTTAAGAAATGTAGTGTTTGTATGCAGCATAAAGGAAATGTCAATGGTCCTAATCCAATCCAGGTGTATCCAACCACTAGCGAACCGTGGGAAAGAGTTGCCCTTGATTTGTTAACCAATTTTAAATGTTCCCTCCAAGGCAACAAACATCTGTGTGTTATGGTAGACCATTTCACCAGATATTGTGAGTTAGTTCCTATTGCAGATAAGACTGCTGAGACAGTAGCTAAAGCGTTTAAAGAACGCATTATCTGCAGGCATACCACCCCTAAGTCCTTAGTAACAGATAATGGAGGTGAATTCTGTAATGAGATTCTTGAAAATTTGTGTACCTTGTACAAGATCTCTAAATCCACCATTGTTCCTCATCATCCTGCCAGCAATGGGTTAGCTGAACGAACCAATAAGAAAGTACTTGATGTCTTGAGAGCCACTATCAACCCCAATAGTGAAACTTGGGATGAAGTTATACCAGATGTTCAATGTGCCATAAATTCTGCTTACAATGCTTCCATAGGTGATACTCCACATTATGCATTGTATGGTGTAGACAAGCGTTTACCCTATGAGTTGTTATATTCCACTCCGAAACCCAATTACAACCCTGATGATTTCGTAGCAACTCGTACCAGCATAGCTCAAAGTGTTTTTAGAAGAATCCGTGAAACACTTCATAAATCAACAGCAGAATTTACTAGAGTAACTAATAGCCGTGCTAAGCCATCAAAAGTTAAAGTAGGTTCGAGAGTAATGCTGACAAATTTCAACAAAACATCTGCAATGCCTAAGCTCGATCAAAAGTTTATTGGCCCTTATCGAGTTGTTGAACATATCACTGGCAATAAGTATAAGGTTAGAGAAATTAGTACTGGTAAGTACAAAGAATCACCTTTAGATCATATGAAGTTAGTATGCGATGTTGATGATATTGCTACCCAGACTAATGTGACAGATGCTGACAATCCTCTTGACTCTGTACCCTCTACCTCAAATACTCAGTCAGATAATCAACCTGAATGTCGCTATGCTTTGCTTACTCGACAAGTAATGAGAAACCCACAAGTATCTTTTGTAGATACTCGTTCAGATCTCCCTCAGTCAAGGCATGTGTTAGCCATTGCAGAGGAATTCGATCCTCACAGAGATGATAACCATTCTGCATGTGTAAATCTTACCCTCGCAGAATTGGGTTTAAATGTACATAATCTGTATAATTAGATGTCCGAGATGAAGGAAATTGTCATCTGTGTGTTTTGTTATTAACTGATCAGTTTTCAGATTTTTTTTTTTTTCGTGTTCACGTTCCCTCCGTATTCTGAGAATTTGACAGTAATGATCTGAGTGCACCAGATGCCTTTGCTGCTAATTTCACCTTGTATATATATTTATTCTTCCTCAGAATACGTACAGTGCATGAATACAGATCGATCGATCAATTCCATCCTATATTATACCATGATTTGTTCTTATATTTGTAATGCATTACATTAAAAGTGATTACATTAACACCCATTACGTTAAAATTCATTATGTTAACATCCATTATGAGACCATCCATTAGTTCTAAGTTATATATGAATTTGTTATTGTATAGAATCAGCCCAGAACCACCTGCCTGTTCAGCCTATAGTATAGTAGTGTATGTCGAGACGACATACGTAACATGACCGAGCTGTCCGCACAGTTGCTGATCCCCTTTCATGTGTTGCATAGATTAGCTGAGTATTATAGTACCATCCATGTGTTTTATATAGAAGATCCCTAGGCCCAGTGACTGTATGACGTCACAGGATGCGCATGAGGGAGTGGGTCGCTCTACCTCGCCCTCCACGCTTGGACATACAGCAGGCAGTAACACGGCAGGCTGGGCCCCATCCCTTACCACAGTCTGACAATATAGTGTTACCATCCAACAAGTGTGTTTACCTTCATCCATCATATCTCCTTCTGAACCCCCACGACATGCAACAGTTATTCAGTAACATGATTCACCAGTTATTCAGTAACATGATTCACTGGTGGTTATTTAATATGATTCGCTGGTGACACGGATACATGATTTACAAGTGTTATGATACCTGATTCACAAGTAGATCTATAACATGATTGGCCAGTGATTCTGTAAAGGAATTTATCAGTGCTTCTGCAACATTACTCAACAGTTATTGTGTTATATGATTCTGTGTAATGTATCTTGAACAAGATTCATGGGAATATTGGCATGCCTGTGATACCTTGAGATAGCCACCTCTGGTTTATCCTGCTTAGAAAAGTTGGTATATTTAATGAAATTTGTAGATGTCATTTTGACACTTTATCTCGAAATGGTCTAGAATTATTTTACCTTATTGCATTATTTTGCCTTGGTGCTGGTGAAGGGCTCTTGATCCAAGAATGTAGACTTATCTTTCCCCTCTTTAATCGAATTTGAATGCCTCCCATTCCAGAGGTGCTATATGACTCCTAAGAAGACACCACTATCCTCAGATTAAAATATGACAGTTGTGAATGGCATTAATCTTCAATAGTTGAAATTTTTTAGAAAGGCCTAAATTTAAATGAGTTCTTGCTAACTGACAAATTTTACCTATTCGGCCCGACATATTTTCAAAACCTTGCCAAACTAGGATTAATTGCAAGAAAATCAGTGAATAATTATAAATATTTTCCTTGTAAAATGTCTTTCAAAAACATTTTGATGTAGATGATGGAGATTATCAATTTCAAATAAATACATTTTATAATGCAGTTATTATTTAAAAAATATAAGTTCGAGCGGTTCTCTTATTTTTTGATTATTATTGTTTATCTGCAAGCTACGTTTCCACTTACAGAGGTGAGACGTGTCGCAGGAATATAACGTGTGAACGCCTTGGTTGTATAGTCGACAATGTAACTGGTGAAGCAGGCTTCTGCACAGTTCGTGAGAGTGCACCTATCTGTGCAGGCGTTGATGAAAATGGAAACAACTTAACTACAACCACTCCTAATCCAGAAGAAACAACCACCATAACTCCCTCTCCTACCACCACCACTACCACGCCTAGCTGTGAGGTTGAGTTTGCATCGTGTGACAATAAAGTAGTAGGAGTGTATGCCTACCCTGAGTGTAAGTGTGAGAAGTACTACACTTGTAAGAAACCTGCTTCAGGCTCAGACAACCTTGTCCTCCGTAAGTACACTTGTACTGGTGGTAAAGTGTTCAATAACAACACTTACTCTTGCGTAACTAACAAGCTTGTCTGCCCATATGCTCTGGCTTGATCCTGTGTTATACTTTTCCATCTCTACAATGGTTTCTCCACTTCTATCTAGTGATTTATTACCTTATTAGAGAAGGATAAATGGTGCCTATGATAATACTAATGTATCCCTTGTTCGTTTTTCAATATTTTATTTTCATTATAGGGAGCAAAACTGCATATAATAATACTGAAAAATATGATGAAACAAAGACTATGTAACGTGAGCACAACATACCCGTGTTGATACTTATATGTTTCACCAATAAAGACTAAGTAGCAATATGATTTAATTATTCCTATTCATACAATGTCGTGTTCTCTGTACCAAGATTTATCGGTGTTCCTTTATCAGACAAGTATTAAATCAAGAGTATTAAATACCAACAAGTTTGTTGATAACACCAATGTTCAACACTTCGGTATCTTTATCAAGAGACATTACGACCACTAAAGATTTTATCGATCTAATATAGACATGAAAATAGAGCCTCTTATAGTAAAAAAGTTAAAAAGGTCAATGAACGCAGCAGTAAAAGACGTGATCACATGTGAGCGGGACCCACCTTATAGGCCTGACTTATTTCCAGTAGTAGTCCCCACCCACATATGATTAAGTCTACTACTGCTGACTCATTCTTCATCTTGTAATTACACTGGCCAACATTTTTTAAAAGCTGTATGCTTCTTAAATGAGATTAGTTAATTCTTAAGTATTTTCACGTCCTAAATCCAAATATCACCTTGAAAAATTCTTATTGGATATAGGTTTAAAGATAAGAGACATGTAATGTTTGATTATATATATATATATATATATATATATATATATATATATATATATATATATATATATATATATATATATATATATATATATATATGTGGTGCCGAATATGTAAAACTGGTCAATTAGCAAGAACCCATTTAAAATTAAGTCCTTTCTAAAATTTTCTCTTATATGTTTAAAGATATATTTTTTTCATTAATGATAATGTGAAAATTTATAATTTTGCACCAAAAGAAACTTAGAAAACTTACCTAACCTTATTATAACAAGAACAATTTATTTTAGCCTAACCTAACTAAATATATTTTAGATTTATTTACAATAATTTAATATTAAAGAAACACAGTGAAATGTATTTTTTTCGTTAGCTTCAGAATGATTTTGGCGAAATTATTGCATCCACAAAATTTCACTTGTCCTATATGGCAAGATGAGCGTTGCTATTTAAGCCAAGATCGCAAGTTCTGCCTATTCGGCACGACATATATATATATATATATATATATATATATATATATATATATATATATATATATATATATATATATATATATAAAATATAGGGAGGTACCACCTCTAGAACTGTCATAGGGACCCTCATCCTCAGAGAAAAGAATAAACTTGCTTCAGGGAAAACTCAAGGTTCTCCCTGAAGCTGTTTGAGAATTTTCTCCTACCACCCCCTATATTTTATGTATATTTTATTTAAAGACAAAATACATTGACAAAACATTCACAAAAATACAATAGAAAGTAAAACAACATAGGTAACTCAGAGCTACATCTCGAATACTTCGTCCAGCTCCCCGGCGGTGGGCCGCATGCCCAGAATGCTGCAGGCATTTCCTCTCTGGATTGCAACACTGAGTCTCTGAAAGAGGAAGCTGGTCGCCCTGTGGTCCTTGGTTTCTATGATGAGCTTTTCACCCAGCTCTATTAGGAACTTTAGAGCACACTTGCCCCATGCTCCAAGGGTCTCCGACCCTATTGGGATGAAGTTATAGCAAGGGGAAGGTCTTCATATTTGCGGATCTTCTGGGTCTCCCTGTGGCTGGCAGCTCCACCCACTTCCACTACGGAGTATGGCAAGTAGGTGTCTGCCAATGTGGCGGCACATGTGTAGTCCCAGGCAATCTGCTTTCCATCCTTCCAAGGTAGCATAGTGGTTCCATCAGGACGCTTTTGACTTCCGTCAGACCTCTGCACTTGGGGTTCCCGTTGAGCTGGGCAACGGGCTGTGGCGAGGCTTCTCTTTATGATGTCACTGACCTCCTCATGCCTGGCATACTTCCCTTCTGCTGTGTGACACACGAGACCATAAAGTCCGAACTGATCAGCTGTCGACCTGCCGCAAATACACCTATGTTCGGTGAGGATGGGGGCGGCTAGGCGAAGAGCAACACCAATCCGAATGGCCTGTGGGTCTAGTCGAGTGCCCAAGGAGGAATTGGGAACAGCTAACAGGAAATCTCCTGAGTGTGGTGCCTTCACTGCCAGGAGACGAGCTTTGTCATTTCCTGAGGCATTGGAGAGCATTGTGTTGGCGATTTTTTCCATGATCGGTTTGTCCCAGTGGGACAAACCGATATATATATATATATATATATATATATATATATATATATATATATATATATATATATATATATATATATATATATATATATATATATATATATATATATATATATATATATATATATATATATATATATATATATATATATATATATATATATATATATATATATATATATATATATATATATATATATATATATATATATATATATATATATATATATATATATATATATATATATATATATATATATATATATATATATATATATATATATATATATATATATATATATATATATATATATATATATATATATATATATATATATATATATATATATATATATATATATATATATATATATATATATATATATATATATATATATATATATATATATATATATATATATATATATATATATATATATATATATATATATATATATATATATATATGTCGTGCCGAATATGTAAAACTGGTCAATTATCAAGAACTCATTTAAAATTAAGTCCTTTCTAAAATTTTCTCTTATACGTTTAAAGATATATTTTTTCATTAATGTTAATGTAAAAAATTTTAATTTTGATCCAAAAGAATCTTAGAAAACTTACCTAACCTTATTATAACAAGAACAATTTATTTTAGCCTAATCCAACTGTATATATTTTAGATTTGTTTACAATAATTTAATACTAAACAAACACAGTGAAATATATTTTTTTCGTTAGGTTCAGAATGATTTTGGCGAAATTATTGCCTCCACAAATTTTCACTTGTCCTATATAGCAAGATGAGCGTTGCTATTTAAGCCAAGATGGCAAGTTCTGCCTATTCGGTCACAGACCGGGCCGCGTGGGCGTTGACCCCCGAAACTCTCTCCAGCTAAATATATATATATATATATATATATATATATATATATATATATATATATATATATATATATATATATATATATATATTATTTTTATTTTTATTATCACACTGGCCGATTCCCACCAAGGCAGGGTGGCCCGAAAAAGAAAAACTTTCACCATCATTCACTCCATCACTGTCTTGCCAGAAGGGTGCTTTACACTACAGTTTTTAAACTGCAACATTAACACCCCTCCTTCAGAGTGCAGGCACTGTACTTCCCATCTCCAGGACTCAAGTCCGGCCCGCCGGTTTCCCTGAACCCCCTCATAAATGTTACCTTGCTCACACTCCAACAGCACGTCAAGTATTAAAAACCATTTGTCTCCATTCACTCCTATCAAACACGCTCATGCATACCTGCTGGAAGTCCAAGCCCCTCGCACACAAAACCTCCTTTACCCCCTCTCTCCAACCTTTCCTAGGCCGACCCCTACCCCGCCTTCCTTCCACTACAGACTGATACACTCTTGAAGTCATTCTGTTTCGCTCCATTCTCTCTACATGTCCGAACCACCTCAACAACCCTTCCTCAGCCCTCTGGACAACAGTTTTGGTAATCCCGCACCTCCTCCTAACTTCCAAACTACGAATTCTCTGCATTATATTCACACCACACATTGCCCTCAGACATGACATCTCCACTGCCTCCAGCCTTCTCCTCGCTGCAACATTCATCACCCATGCTTCACACCCATATAAGAGCGTTGGTAAAACTATACTCTCATACATTCCCCTCTTTGCCTCCAAGGACAAAGTTCTTTGTCTCCACAGACTCCTAAGTGCACCACTCACTCTTTTTCCCTCATCAATTCTATGATTCACCTCATCTTTCATAGACCCATCCGCTGACACGTCCACTCCCAAATATCTGAATACATTCACCTCCTCCATACTCTCTCCCTCCAATCTGATATTCAATCTTTCATCACCTAATCTTTTTGTTATCCTCATAACCTTACTCTTTCCTGTATTCACCTTTAATTTTCTTCTTTTGCACACCCTACCAAATTCATCCACCAATCTCTGCAACTTCTCTTCAGAATCTCCCAAGAGCACAGTGTCATCAGCAAAGAGCAGCTGTGACAACTCCCACTTTGTGTGTGATTCTTTATCTTTTAACTCCACGCCTCTTGTCAAGACCCTCGCATTTACTTCTCTTACAACCCCATCTATAAATATATTAAACAACCACGGTGACATCACACATCCTTGTCTAAGGCCTACTTTTACTGGGAAATAATTTCCCTCTTTCCTACATACTCTAACTTGAGCCTCACTATCCTCGTAAAAACTCTTCACTGCTTTCAGTAACCTACCTCTTACACCATACACTTGCAACATCTGCCACATTGCCCCCCTATCCACCCTGTCATACGCCTTTTCCAAATCCATAAATGCCACAAAGACCTCTTTAGCCTTATCTAAATACTGTTCACTTATATGTTTCACTGTAAACACCTGGTCCACACACCCCCTACCTTTCCTAAAGCCTCCTTGTTCATCTGCTATCCTATTCTCCGTCTTACTCTTAATTCTTTCAATAATAACTCTACCATACACTTTACCAGGTATACTCAGCAGACTTATCCCCCTATAATTTTTGCACTCTCTTTTATCCCCTTTGCCTTTATACAAAGGAACTATGCATGCTCTCTGCCAATCCCTAGGTACCTTACCCTCTTCCATACATTTATTAAATAATTGCACCAACCACTCCAAAACTATATCCCCACCTGCTTTTAACATTTCTATCTTTATCCCATCAATCCCGGCTGCCTTACCCCATTTCATTTTACCTACTGCCTCACGAACGTCCCCCACACTCACAACTGGCTCTTCCTCACTCCTACAAGATGTTATTCCTCCTTGCCCTATACACGAAATCACAGCTTCCCTATCTTCATCAACATTTAACAATTCCTCAAAATATTCCCTCCATCTTCCCAATACCTCTAACTCTCCATTTAATAACTCTCCTCTCCTATTTTTAACTGACAAATCCATTTGTTCTCTAGGCTTCCTTAACTTGTTAATCTCACTCCAAAACTTTTTCTTATTTTCAACAAAATTTGTTGATAACATCTCACCCACTCTCTCATTTGCTCTCTTTTTACATTGCTTCACCACTCTCTTAACCTCTCTCTTTTTCTCCATATACTCTTCCCTCCTTGCATCACTTCTACTTTGTAAAAACTTCTCATATGCTAACTTTTTCTCCCTTACTACTCTCTTTACATCATCATTCCACCAATCGCTCCTCTTCCCTCCCGCACCCACTTTCCTGTAACCACAAACTTCTGCTGAACACTCTAACACTACATTTTTAAACCTACCCCATACCTCTTCGACCCCATTGCCTATGCTCTCATTAGCCCATCTATCCTCCAATAGCTGTTTATATCTTACCCTAACTGCCTCCTCTTTTAGTTTATAAACCTTCACCTCTCTCTTCCCTGATGCTTCTATTCTCCTTGTATCCCATCTACCTTTTACTCTCAGTGTAGCTACAACTAAAAAGTGATCTGATATATCTGTGGCCCCTCTATAAACATGTACATCCTGAAGTCTACTCAACAGTCTTTTATCTACCAATACATAATCCAACAAACTACTGTCATTTCGCCCTACATCATATCTTGTATACTTATTTATCCTCTTTTTCTTAAAATATGTATTACCTATAACTAAACCCCTTTCTATACAAAGTTCAATCAAAGGGCTCCCATTATCATTTACACCTGGCACCCCAAACTTACCTACCACACCCTCTCTAAAAGTTTCTCCTACTTTAGCATTCAGGTCCCCTACCACAATTACTCTCTCACTTGGTTCAAAGGCTCCTATACATTCACTTAACATCTCCCAAAATCTCTCTCTCCTCTGCATTCCTCTCTTCTCCAGGTGCATACACGCTTATTATGACCCACTTCTCGCATCCAACCTTTACTTTAATCCACATAATTCTTGAATTTACACATTCATATTCTCTTTTCTCCTTCCATAACTGATCATTTAACATTACTGCTACCCCTTCCTTTGCTCTAACTCTCTCAGATACTCCAGATTTAATCCCATTTATTTCCCCCCACTGAAACTCTCCTACCCCCTTCAGCTTTGTTTCGCTTAGGGCCAGGACATCCAACTTCTTTTCATTCATAACATCAGCAATCATCTGTTTCTTGTCATTCGCACTACATCCACGCACATTTAAGCATCCCAGTTTTATAAAGTTTTTCTTCTTCTCTTTTTTAGTAAGTGTCTACAGGAGAAGGGGTTACTAGCCCATTGCTCCCGGCATTTTAGTCGCCTCATACGACACGCATGGCTTACGGAGGAAAGATTCTTTTCCACTTCCCCATGGACAATAGAAGAAATAAAGAAGAACAAGAACTATTTAGAAAAAGGAGAAAAACCTAGATGTATGTATATATATATATATATATGCATGTGCGTGTCTGTGAAGTGTGACCAAAGTGTTAGTAAGAGTAGCAAGATATCCCTGTTATCTAGCGTGTTTATGAGACAGAAAAAGAAACCAGCAATCCTACCATCATGCAAAACAGTTACAGGTTTCTGTTTCACAGTCATCTGGCAGGACGGTAGTACTTCCCTGGGTGGTTGCTGTCTACCAACCTACTACCTATATATATATATATATATATATATATATATATATATATATATATATATATGTATATATATATATATATATGTATATATATATATATATATATGTATATATATATGTATATATATATATATATGTATATATATATATGTATATATATATATATATATATATATATATATTATTTATTATTTTATTATCACACCGGCCGATTCCCACCAAGGCAGGGTGGCCCGAAAAAGAAAAACTTTCACCATCATTCACTCCATCACTGTCTTGCCAGAAGGGTGCTTTACACTACAGTTTTTAAACTGCAACATTAACACCCAAATATGTAAAACTGGTCAATTAGAAAGAACTCATTTAAAATTAAGTCCTTTCTGAAATTTTCTCTTACACGTTTAAAGATATATTTTTTTCATTAATGTTGATGTAAAAATTTATAATTTTGCACCAAAAGGAACTTAGAAAACTTACCTAACCTTATTATAACAAGAACAATTTATTTTAGCCTAACCCAACTATATATATTTTAGATTTTTTACAATAATTTAATACTAAACAAACACAGTGAAATATATTTTTTTTCGTTAGGTTCAGAATGATTTTGGCGAAATTATTGCATACACAAATTTTCACTTGTCCTATATGGCAAGATGAGCGTTGCTATTTAAGCCAAGATCGCAAGTTCTGCATATTCGGCACGACATATATATATATATATATATATATATATATATATATATATATATATATGTGTGTGTGTGTGTGTGTGTGTGTGTGTGTGTGTGTGTACAGGGACATAAGCCAACAGTATCAATTTGTCCCAGTGGGATCAGAGACCTTGGGATCATGGGGAAAAAATGCCACGCCTTTCCTTCAAGAACTGGGTTCCAGACTCGTCGACACCACCAGGGACCCCAAGGGCAGCCACTTTCATGTTCCAGCGCCTCAGCGTGGCCATCCAGGGGGGAATGCATGCTGCATACTTGGTTCGCGTCCAGCTTCAGAGGAGCTGGAGGAGATTCATAATCTTTGATAGTATATTATACCAATGTATTCATGTTTATGTTTTCTGTCAATGTATTCTGTCTATTAATAAAATTTCTTATAGAACATAAAATATAGGGGGTGGTAGGAGAAGAAAATATTCAAACAGCTCTGGGGAAAACCTTGAGTTTTCCTTGAGGTACGTTTATTATCTTCTCTGAGGATGAGGGTCCCCAATAAAGTTCCAGAAGTGGTACCTCCCTATATTATAACAAGCTCAATTTATTTTACCCTAATCCAACTTCATACATTTTAGATACGTTTACAATAATTTAATACTAAACAAACACAATGAAATATATCTTTTTCGTTAGGTTCAGAATGATTTTTTGCGAAATTATTGCACACACAAATTTTCACTTGTGTTATATGGCAAGATGAACGTTGCCATTTAAGCCAAGATCGCAAGTTTTACATATTCGGCACGACATATCTATTTATATATGCAGGACAAGCCACGGGGATTGGAAATCTTTAGCTCAAGTACTTTCACGCTGAGAAGTGTGAAAGTACTTGAGCTAAAGATTTCCACCCACCCGTGGCTTGTCCTGCATATATAAATACATATGTCGTGCCGAATATGTGACAAGTCATCCACAACCTGAACAGGGTAAGGGTAGTGAACAAGATCAACAATACTGGTATTCGCTCTGAGGCGAACACTGTGACCAGAAGTGTTAGCAAGGAAAAAATGGATCTTACTATCTCTTACAACATGTAAGGATGGCTCAACAAACAAACCCTTGACTTTGCAGGAATCACTGTCAACTAGGACGTTATCACCATCTGGAACACAAGGAACAACAACAGACACTCTAGTGAGGGCACTAGCCGCGACAGAAACGTCTGTCTGTAGACGGCATGTGACATAAACAAGAGATGGCACTACTAGTTGCAAGTAATCGTTTTCCGACAAGGTGTCCCCTGTGGAGAAACTACTACTTGAACTAGCAGACACTGCAGGGATAAGCTCAGCACTCAAGGTAGTCTGAGGTTCCTCGGACACTTGAGGCAACTGGACACTATCTTGCATGCCTGAAGTTGTAAGTGGAACACAGACAGAAGTGACAGGATCACCAATGCCTGACCGTTTGGGTTCGCTACTGGAAAATGCACTGGCTTGTAAGGACTTAAACCAAACTTCGTACTCTGCGGAAGTATGGTAGATCTCAGATCCAAGTTAGTAACCCCAAAATGGTACGATCAAGTTATCAACTTGGGCATGCCATCGGTAAGGGTCAAGCACAATGCGTAAATCTCTCATAGAAGCAAATCCCAGTAGATCACCAGAGAAAGTAATATGGTCGACAGCAAGGAAGTCCGACACACAGGCGAGAACCAGCTACTCCACTAGGGGAGGACACATGAGTCGGTTCTACGAGAAGGACATGGCGTAACTGCCTATCCTTAAATAAACTAGACTTGATAATATTGACTTGCGCACCAGAGTCCATGAACACATGAGCGGGAGCATTAAAAACAGATACTTGTACTATGGGACCTATCGTTGCATTGGAAGTTATGTGCAAACAAACAGGAGGGTTTTCATCAGAAAAGGTTTGTTCCACTTCATCCCTAAAATCATCTACGTCGGAGACGTGTGAAGCAACATCATCAGCGAGATTGTCGTTCTCGAGACTGCTTAAGGCATCAAAGGAATTACGAACGGGGATGGTGTACTCATTGTCACCTACTGTTACCACGGAACGGTTTGACTGGGGAGCTCGAATTCCCCCGAATTGGAAGAATGAGCCTGGTTCTGGCTAGTCTGAGAACCACGACCTCTGTTTCCTCTCCTGGTTCTGCGGTTGGAACAGCCACTGAAAGATCGAGAGTACTGAAGGTTATAGAGAGCACTGCACTCAGATGTGTCACGTCCAGGTATTCTATGATAAGTACAGTACGGCAGATCTGACTGGTACTCATCATCAGTACGACGCCTCTTAGGGTAACTATCAGGACAATTAACTGCAATATGGCCACGGTAACCACAGTTGTAACAAGTCCTCTTACTATGGTTATTGAATGTACTATGAAAACTACGAGAGTTATAATGACTCGGTACAGAGGTCTTGGGTGATCGCTACGATGGTTGTTTACCATGATTTGTCGCTGTGACACAAACAAGAGGTGGTGCTACTGAGGCACAGGTGTGAAACTGATACACGAGAAAGTACCCTGGGGGCACAAGGAACGTACATGATTTAGGGCTGCCAATCCTTCCTAGAAGATTCATTAACAATGAAAATTTAAAACCATTTAAAACAATCGTTGAGTTATCATACAGACATAACTGTTTTATTTAGATAAATAAAGATGCAAATTGACACCTACAAAGCCCAAACAATCCCTAAGTTTCTCTAAGACATTCCAGTGTTGAAAGTTACAATTACGATATGTATGTATGTTCCCTTTCGGGAAATACCTAATAAATTCCTCGGAGCGTGGAATTTATCACCTGTATTAGACTCAAACTGGAGTACGCAGCTGTGCTTCACTGTGCCAGCTATATAAACGACACGAGATACTTATCTTGGACACAACCTGAACGACAGTGTTAACACCTGCAAGTGCTCTAGGTGCCGGACGTAATAAAAGTTGCTCTCACTAACCGAAAAAATTTTTGTTTGCAGGAGCCATCACTAGACTTTGTACCCTCATCCTCCTGCTTGGTAACTGCTACAAGTAATATACTACTATTAAAACCACCATGAAGCATAATTCAACCTCCCTTTTCGTAAGTATTAACAAAACAACACACATGAGAAGTTTCAAATAGATATGTACCAAATATTACAAGACAAAAACCTCGATTTCTGATGAGCCAAACTTAATAATTTCAACACAACCAAACTAGCACATCTAAAAAACATAAAATAAATTTCATATATTTTTTTTCCAGATCAGTGTTGTTGTGCTCTCAGTACTAGTGTACACTTGTATGTAAGTATGTTGTGCTCTCAGTACTAGTGTACACTTGTATGTAAGTATGTTGTGCTCTCAGTACTAGTGTACACTTGTATGTAAGTATGTTGTGCTCTCAGTACTAGTGTACACTTGTATGTAAGTATGTTGTGCTCTCAGTACTAGTGTACACTTGTATGTAAGTATGTTGTGCTCTCAGTACTAGTGTACACTTGTATGTAAGTATGTTGTGCTCTCAGTACTAGTGTACACTTGTATGTAAGTATGTTGTGCTCTCAGTACTAGTGTACACTTGTATGTAAGTATGTTGTGCTCTCAGTACTAGTGTACACTTGTATGTAAGTATGTTGTGCTCTCAGTACTAGTGTACACTTGTATGTAAGTATGTTGTGCTCTCAGTACTAGTGTACACTTGTATGTAAGTATGTTGTGCTCTCAGTACTAGTGTACACTTGTATGTAAGTATGTTGTGCTCTCAGTACTAGTGTACACTTGTATGTAAGTATGTTGTGCTCTCAGTACTAGTGTACACTTGTATGTAAGTATGTTGTGCTCTCAGTACTAGTGTACACTTGTATGTAAGTATCTTGTGCTCTCAGTACTAGTGTACACTTGTATGTAAGTATGCTGTGCTCTCAGTACTAGTGTACACTTGTATGTAAGTATGTTGTGCTCTCAGTACTAGTGTACACTTATATGTAAGTATGTTGTGCTCTCAGTACTAGTGTACACTTGCATGTAAGTATGTTGTGCTCGCAGTACTAGTGTACACTTGTATGTAAGTATGTTGTGCTCTCAGTACTAGTTTGGACTTGTATGTAAGTATGTTGTGCTCTCAGTACAAGTGTGCACTTCTATGTAAGTATGTTGTGCTCTCAGTACTAGTGTGCACTTGTATGTAAGTATGTTGTGCTCTCAGTACTAGTGTGCACTTCTATGTAAGTATGTTGTGCTCTCAGTACTAGTGTGCACTTGTATGTAAGTATGTTGTGCTCTCAGTACTAGTGTGCACTTGCATGTAAGTATGTTGTGCTCTCAGTACTAGTGTGCACTTGCATGTATGTTGTGCTCTCAGTACTAGTGTGCACTTGCATGTAAGTATGTTGTGCTCTCAGTACTAGTGTGCACTTGCATGTAAGTATGTTATGCTCTCAGTACTAGTGTGCACTTGCATGTAAGTATGTTGTGCTCTCAGTACTAGTGTGCACTTGCATGTATGTTGTGCTCTCAGTACTAGTGTGCACTTGCATGTAAGTATGTTGTGCTCTCAGTACTAGTGTGCACTTGCATGTATGTTGTGCTCTCAGTACTAGTGTGCACTTGCATGTAAGTATGTTGTGCTCTCAGTACTAGTGTGCACTTGCATGTAAGTATGTTGTGCTCTCAGTACTAGTGTGTACTTGCATGTAAGTATGTTGTGCTCTCAGTACTAGTGTGCACTTGCATGTAAGTATGTTGTGCTCTCAGTACTAGTGTGCACTTGCATGTAAGTATGTTGTGCTCTCAGTACTAGTGTGCACTTGCATGTAAGTATGTTGTGCTCTCAGTACTAGTGTGCACTTGCAAGTAAGTATGTTGTGCTCTCAGTACTAGTGTGCACTTGCATGTAAGTATGTTGTGCTCTCAGTACTAGTGTGCACTTGCATGTAAGTATGTTGTGCTCTCAGTACTAGTGTGCACTTGCATGTAAGTATGTTGTGCTCTCAGTACTAGTGTGCACTTGCATGTAAGTATGTTGTGCTCTCAGTACTAGTGTGCACTTGCATGTAAGTATTTTGTGCTCTCAGTACTAGTGTGCACTTGCATGTAAGTATGTTGTGCTCTCAGTACTAATGTACACTTGCATGTAAGTATGTTGTGCTCTCAGTACTAGTGTAAAGTGGTTCACCAGGGATTCTGTTACATTATTCACCAGTGGTTCTGTAGTGGTTCACTAGGGGTTCTGTTACATTATTCACCAGTAGTTTTGTTACATTATTCACCAGTGGGTCTGTAAAGTGGTTCACCAGGGGTTCTGTTACATGATTCTCCAGTAGTTCTGTTACATTATTCACCAGTGGGTCTGTAAAGTGGTTCACCAGGGATTCTGCTACATTATTCACAAGTGGTTCTGTAGTGGTTCACTAGGGGTTCTGTTACATTACTCACCAGTAGTTTTGTTACATTATTCACCAGTGGGTCTGTAAAGTGGTTCACCAGGGGTTCTGTTACATTATTCACCAGTGGTTCTGCACAGTGGTTCACCAGGGGTTCTGTTACATGATTCTCCAGTACTTCTGTTACATTATTCTCCAGTAGTTCTGTTACATTATTCTCCAATAGTTCTGTTACATTATTCTCCAAAAGCTCTGTTACATTATTCTCCAATAGCTCTGTTACATTAATCACCAGTAGTTCTGTTACATGATTCTCCAGTAGTTCTGTTACATGATTCTCCAGTACTTCTGTT
Organism: Cherax quadricarinatus; assembly: GCF_038502225.1. NCBI lineage: Eukaryota > Metazoa > Arthropoda > Malacostraca > Decapoda > Parastacidae > Cherax > Cherax quadricarinatus. The sequence goes on from NC_091329.1 coordinate 21,648,395, forward strand.
ACATTATTCTCCAGTAGTTCTGTTACATTATTCTCCAGTAGTTCTGTTACATTATTCTCCAATAGCTCTGTTACATGATTCTCCAGTAGTTCTGTTACTTGATTCTCCAGTACTTCTGTTACATTATTCTCCAGTAGTTCTGTTACATTATTCTCCAATAGCTCTGTTACACGATTCTCCAGTAGTTCTGTTACATGATTCTGCAGTACTTCTGTTACATTATTCTCCAGTAGTTCTGTTACGTTATTCTCCAATAGTTCTGTTACATGATTCTCTAGTAGTTCTGTTACATGATTCTCCAGTAGTTCTGTTACATGGTTCTCCAGTAGTTCTGTTACATGATTCTCCAGTAGCTCTGTTACAAGGTTCTCCAGTAGTTCTGTTACATGATTCTCCAGTAATTGTTACATGATTCTCCAATAGTTCTGTTACATGATTCTCCAGTAGTTCTGTTACATGATTCTCCAGTAGTTCTGTTACATGATTCTCCAGTAGTTCTGTTACATGATTCTCCAGTAGTTCTGTTACATGATTCACCAGTAGTTCTGTTACTTGATTCTCCAGTAGTTCTGTTACATTATTCTCCAGTAGTTCTGTTACATGATTCTCCAGTAGTTCTGTTACATGATTCTCCAGTAGTTCTGTTACATGATGTTCCAGTAGTTCTGTTACATGATTCACCAGTAGTTCTGTTACTTGATTCTCCAGTAGTTCTGTTACGTTATTCTCCAGTAGTTCTGTTACATGATTCTCCAGTAGTTCTGTTACATGATTCTCCAGTAGTTGTTACATGATTCTCCAGTTCTGTTACATCATTCTCCAGTAGTTTTGTTACATTATTCTCCAGTAGTTCTGTTTCATGATTCTCCAGTAGTTCTGTTACATGATTCTCCAGTAGTTCTGTTACATGATTCTCCAGTAGTTCTGTTACATGATTCTCCAGTAATTCTGTTACATGATTCTCCAGTAGTTCTGTTACATGATTCTCCAGTACTTGTTACATGATTCTCCAGTAGTTCTGTTACATGATTCTCCAGTAGTTGTTATATGATTCTCCAGTAGTTCTGTTACATGATTCTCCAGTAGTTCTCTTACATGATTCTCCAGTAGTTCTGTTACATTACTCTCCAGTAGTTCTGTTACATGATTCTCCAGTAGTTCTGTTACATGATTCTCCAGTAGTTCTGTTACATGATTCTCCAGTAATTCTGTTACATGATTCTCCAGTAGTTCTGTTTCATGATTCTCCAGTAGTTCTGTTACATTATTCTCCAGTAGTTCTGTTACATGATTCTCAAGTAGTTCTGTTACATGATTCTCCAGTAATTCTGTTACATGATTCTCCAGTAGTTCTGTTACATCATTCTCCAGTAGTTCTGTTACATTATTCTCCAGTAGTTCTGTTACATGATTCTCCAGTAGTTCTGTTATGTGATTCTCCAGTAGTTCTGTTACATGATTCTCCAGTAGTTCTGTTATGTGATTCTCCAGTAGTTCTGTTACATGATTCTCCAGTAGTTCTGTTACATTATTCACCAGTGGGTCTGTAAAGTGGTTCACCAGGGATTCTGCTACATTATTCACCAGTGGTTCTGTAGTGGTTCACTAGGGATTCTGTTACATTTTTCACCAGTATTTTTGTTACATTATTCACCAGTGGGTCTGTAAAGTGGTTCACCAGGGGTTCTGTTACATTATTCACCAGTGGTTCTGTACAGTGGTTCTGTTACATTATTCACCAGGGGTTCTGTTACATTTTTCACCAGTGGTTCTGTACAGTAGTTCTGTTACATTATTCACCAGAATTTGTTACATTATTCACCAGTAGTTCTCTTACATTATTCACCAGTAGTTCTGTTACAATATTCTTCAGTAGTTCTGTTACATTATTCACCAGTAGTTTTGTTACATTATTCACCGGTAGTTCTGTTACATTATTCACCAGTAGTTTTGTTACATGATTCACCAGTAGTTGTTACATTATTCACCAGTAGTTTTGTTACATTATTCACCAGTAGTTCTGTTACATTATTCACCAGTAGTTTTGTTACAATATTCACTAGTAGTTCTGTTACATGATTCTCCAGTAGTTCTGTTATGTGATTCTCAAGTAGTTCTGTCATGTGATTCTCCAGTAGTTCTGTTATGTGACTCTCCAGTAGTTCTGTTATGTGATTCTCCAGTAGTTCTGTTATGTGATTCTCCAGTAGTTATGTGATTCTCCAGTAGTTCTGTTATGTGATTCTCCAGTAGTTCTGTTATGTGATTCTCAAGTAGTTCTGTCATGTGATTCTCCAGTAGTTCTGTTATGTGTCTCTCCAGTAGTTCTGTTATGTGATTCTCCAGTAGTTCTGTTATGTGATTCTCCAGTAGTTGTTATGTGATTCTCCAGTAGTTCTGTTACATTATTCTCCAGTAGTTCTGTTACATGATTCTCCAGTAGTTCTGTTACATGATTCTCCAGTACTTGTTACATTATTCTCCAGTAGTTCTGTTACATTATTCTCCAGTAGTTCTGTTACATGATTCTCCGGTAGTTCTGTTACATGATTCTCCAGTACTTCTGTTACATTATTCTCCAGTAGTTCTGTTACGTTATTCTCCAGTAGTTCTGTTACATGATTCTCCAGTAGTTATGTTACATGATTCTCCAGTAGTTCTGTTACATGATTCTCCAGTAGTTCTGTTACCTGATTCTCCAGTAGTTCTGTTACATGATTCTCCAGTAGTTCTGTTACATGATTCTCCAGTAGTTCTGTTACACGATTTTCAAGTAGTTCTGTTACATGATTTTCCAGTAGTTCTGTTACATGATTCTCCAATACTTCTGTTACATTATTCTCCAGTAGTTCTGTTACGTTATTCTCCAGTAGTTCTGTTACATGATTCTCCAGTAGTTCTGTTACACGATTTTCAAGTAGTTCTGTTACATGATTCTCCAGTAGTTCTGTTACATGATTCTCCAATACTTCTGTTACATTATTCTCCAGTAGTTCTGTTACGTTATTCTCCAGTAGTTCTGTTACATGATTCTCCAGTAGTTCTGTTACATGATTCTCCAGTAGTTCTGTTACATGATTCTCCAGTAGTTCTGTTACATGATTCTCCAGTAGTTCTGTTATGTGATTCTCCAGTAGTTCTGTTATGTGACTCTCCATTAATTCTGTTACATGATTCTCTAGTAGTTCTGTTATGTAATTCTCCAGTAGTTCTGTTATGTGATTCTCCAGTAGTTATGTGATTCTCCAGTAGTTCTCTTACATGATTCACCAGTAGTTCTGTTATGTGATTCTCCAGTAGTTTTGTTACATGATTCTCCAGTAGTTCTGTTATGTGATTCTCCAGTAGTTCTGTTACATGATTCTCCAGTAGTTCTGTTATGTGATTCTCCAGTAGTTCTGTTACATTATTCACCAGTAGTTTTGTTACATTATTCACCAGTGGGTCTGTAAAGTGGTTCACCAGGGGTTCTGTTACATTATTCACCAGTGGTTCTGCACAGTGGTTCACCAGGGGTTCTGTTACATTATTCACCAGTGGTTCTGTACAGTGGTTCTGTTACATTATTCACCAGTAGTTGTTACATTATTCACCAGTAGTTCTCTTACATTATTCACCAGTAGTTCTGTTACATTATTCACCAGTAGTTTTGTTACATTATTCACCGGTAGTTCTGTTACATTATTCACCAGTAGTTTTGTTACATTATTCACCGGTAGTTCTGTTACATTATTCACCAGTAGTTCTGTTACATTATTCACCAGTAATTTTGTTACATTATTCACCGGTAGTTCTGTTACATTATTCACCAGTAGTTTTGTTACATTATTCACCGGTAGTTCTGTTACATTCTTCACCAGTAGTTTTGTTACAATATTCACCAATAGTTCTGTTACATTATTCACCAGTAGTTTTGTTACATTATTCACCGGTAGTTCTGTTACATTATTCACCAGTAGTTTTGTTACATTATTCACCGGTAGTTCTGTTACATTATTCACCAGTAGTTCTGTTACATTATTCACCAGTAGTTTTGTTACATTATTCACCGGTAGTTCTGTTACATTATTCACCAGTAGTTTTGTTACAATATTCACTAGTAGTTCTGTTACATGATTCTCCAGTAGTTCTGTTATGTGATTCTCCAGTAGTTCTGTTATGTGATTCTCCAGTAGTTCTGTTATGTGATTCTCCAGTAGTTCTGTTATGTGATTCTCCAGTATTTCTGTTACGTGATTCTCCAGTAGTTCTGTTATTTGATTCTCCAGTAGTTCTGTTACGTGATTCTTCAGTAGTTCTGTTATGTGATTCTCCAGTTGTTCTGTTATGTGATTCTCCAGTAGTTCTGTTACATTCTCCAGTAGTTCTGTTACATTCTCCAGTAGTTCTGTTATGTGATTCTCCAGTAGTTCTGTTATGTGATTCTCCAGTAGTTCTGCTACGTGATTCTCCAGTAGTTCTGTTATGTGATTCTCCAGTAGTTCTGTTACGTGATTCTCCCGTAGTTCTGTTAAATGATTCTCCAGTATTTCTGTTATGTGATTGTCCAGTAGTTCTGTTATGTGATTCTCCAGTAGTTCTGTTATGTGATTCTCCAGTAGTTCTGTTACGTGGTTGTCCAATAGTTCTGTTATGTGATTCTCCAGTAGTTCAGTTACGTGATTCTCCAGTAGTTCTTTTATGTGATTCTCCAGTAGTTCTGTAACGTGATTTTCCAGGAGTTCTGTTATTTGATTCTCCAGTAGTTCTGTTATGTGATTCTCCAGTAGTTCTGTTATGTGATTCTCCAGTAGTTCTGTAATGTTATTTTTCAATAGTTCTGTTAGTTGATTCTCCAGTAGTTCTGTTATGTGATTCTCCAGTAGTTCTGTTACGTGATTCTCCAGTAGTTCTGTTATGTGATTCTCCAGTAGTTCTGTTACGTGATTCTCCAGTAGTTCTGTTATGTGATTCTCCAGTAGTTCTGTTACGTGATTCTCCAGTAGTTCTGTTATGTGATTCTCCAGTAGTTCTGTTATGTGATTCTCCAGAAGCTCTGTTACATGATTCACCAATGAATGTGTAAGACGATTCACCAGTTTCTGAAACATGATTCATAAGTTGTTCTGTTATATGATTATCTGGTGGTATTGTTACATTATTTACCAGCGGTTGTTACGTGGCCCGTGGCCACCGCCGAGTGTTCGGGTTCGATTGCCTTACACCGGTTGTCCATGTTCCCCATCTGTAATAATGGGTACCTGGGTGTTAGTGGACTGGTGTGGGTCGCATCCTAATTTCCCCGAAATGCTCGGCATAACAAGTGGCTTTCTATATAGTAGTATGTCATTGATGTCAGCTAGGACTGTATACCTTGTACATGTACTTGTAATAAATCAAGATATTATTATTATTATTATTATTATTATTATTATTATTATTATTATTATTACCTCTGGATATATAACACGATTAACCAGTGGTTGTGTAAAGTGGTTTACCGGGGGCTCTGTTACATTATTCACCAGTAGTTTTGCTACATTATTCACCAGTGGTTCTGCACTGGTTCACCAGGGGTTCTGTTACATTATTCACCAGTGGTTCTGTTACATTATTCACCAGTAGTTTTGTTACATTATTCACCAGTGGGTCTGTAAAGTGGTTCACCAGGGGTTGTTACATTATTCACCAGTGGTTCTGTACAGTGGTTCACCAGGGGTTCTGTTACATTATTCACCAGTAGTTTTGTTACATTATTCACCAGTGGGTCTGTAAAGTGGTTCACCAGGGGTTGTTACATTATACACCGGTGGTTCTGTACAGTGGTTCATCAAGGGTTCTGTTACATTATTCACCAGTGGTTCTGTACAGTGGTTCTGTTACATTATTCACCAGTAGTTCTGTTACATTATTCACCAGTAGTTCTGTTACATTATTCAAATTCAAATTCAAAGTTTATTCTCTATAAGGATTACAATGCTGAGTTTACAGAATTTGGTTATTGTGTGGTTTACATGTAGTAAAATACTAATTACAGAGTGTACCACTAGAACACCTAGCATGGCTAGGCATTTCGGGCAGACTTATATTAAATCTTAAGTTTAAAATATTACAAAATTATGAAGCAAGTTGGTATTATGGCTAAGTGACTAAATACTAGTTTGTGAGTTTAGCAATTATGGCTAAGTGACTAAATACTAGTTTGTGAGTTTAGCAATGTGAATGCTTTTGTTTTGGCACTATACATAGTTTCAGTATTGGAGTATCACAGTAGTTCTGTTACATTATTCACCAGTAGTTCTGTTACATTATTCACCAGTAGTTTTGTTACATTATTCACCAGTAGTTCTGTTACATTATTCACCAGTAGTTCTGTTACATTATTCACCAGTAGTTTTGTTACATTATTCACCAGTAGTTCTGTTACATTATTCACCAGTAGTTTTGTTACATGATTCACCAGTAGTTCTGTTACATTATTCACCATTAGTTTTGTTACATTATTCACCAGTTGTTCTATTACATTATTCACCAGTAGTTTTGTTACATGATTCACCAGTGGTTCTGTTACATTATTCACCAGTGGTTCTGTAACATTATTCACCAGTAGTTTTGTTACATTATTCACCAGTGGTTCTGTTACATTATTCACCAGTAGTTTTGTTACATTATTCACCAGTGGTTCTGTTACATTATTCACCAGTAGTTTTGTTACATTATTCACCAGTGGTTCTGTGATATTATTAACAAGTGCTTCTGTTATATTATTCACTATCGGTTCTATTATTCACTAATTATTTATCTTATGTAATTTACTCTGTTTATGTAACATGATTCCCACTGATTTTGTTATATGATCAGCAGTGGATCTGTAACACGATTCATCAGTATTCTCTCACATGCTTCACCGATGGCTCTGTTATTCGATTCATCAGTGGTTCTGCAGCATGATTCACCAGTTATTCAGTAACATGATTCACCAGTTATTCAGTAACATGATTCACCAGTTATTCAGTAACATGATTCACTGGTTGTTATTTAACATGATTCGCTGGTGACACGGATACATGATTTACAAGTGTTATGACACTTGATTCACAAGTGGATCTATAACATGATTGGCCAGTGGTTCTGTAAAGGAATTTATCAGTGCTTCTGCAACATTACTCAACAGTTATTGTGTTATATGATTCTGTGTAATGTATCTTGAACAAGATTCATGGGAATATTGGCATGCCTGTGATACCTTGAGATAGCCACCTCTGGTTTATCCTGCTTAGAAAAGTTGGTATATTTAATGAAGCTTGTAGATGTCATTTTGACACTTAATCTCGAAATGGTCTAGAATTATTTTACCTTACTTGTATTATTTTGCCTTGTTGCTGGTGAAGCGCTACCTGGGAGTTGTTTCACTCATCTACAACTACAACCAGTACTTACGTATATCATTTCTGAATCTAAATTTGGCCACCTTGAATCCACTGCATATCAAGAGTACTTACTGTTCTGGTTGGATACATTCAGCATTTCATTTATATCCCCTCTCAAGGGGAAAGATGAGTCCACGTTCTTGATCTAAGAATGTGGACCTATCTTTCCCCTCTTTGATCGAATTTGAATGGCTCCCATTCCAGAGGTGCTATATGACTCCTAAATAAAAGGTTACCACATTCCTCAGATTAAAATATGACAGTTGTGAACGACATCAATCTTCAATAGTTGATACAGCGTGTGAAATGGATGGAACGTTTCATGGGTTTAGTCTGTGTAGGCACAAATTTTACCGGATTATATGTAATAACTGAAAAATGCGTCTTCTGGTCAGCTTTAAACTTTCGTTGTTGATGTGTTTTCCTCAAAATAAACAATCTCTTGACTCTGTTATATAGGTTATCATGTGCCAATTTTTATTAAACTGGTTTCTGTGAAATAACTGGAGAATGTGTCTTCTGATCAGAAATAAGTCACAGTGATTGACTTCATTAGCTTATCTTACGTTCAATCAACTTGATGAATTAGACACATGTGCAACACTTGAGTATCTTTACTGAGGAAACGTTTCGCCAAGCAGTGGCTTCATCAGTCCTACACAAAGAAGAATGGTGAAGAACAGGAGTTTGAGGTAATCAGTCCCTCAGCCTGGAGTCGATGTAATAAGTCCATCAATCTTCAAAAGAATATAGCATATGCGCAAAATGGCTTATATACTGTAGACAGGTGAAGTGAAGCAGTCGTAGGCAATATCAGTGGACAAATCCACATGTGGAAGTAGGTTATGCCTATAAGTTAGATAAGTGAAGAATGGTTCTATGGACCATTTATCTACATTCCTGTATATATAGGCAGAGACCGAGGTGCGAGTGACACACAGTGCCCTGAAAAATGACATGAGATAAGGACAGGTAGACAATAAGATCGTGTGATTCCTATTTTGTTAGGTAAGTAGTGCTTTGCCTAATTTAGTATCATGTATGCTAATGTTTTTGAAATTTTGTAGCTTCCAGTATTATGTTCTATGGTGTCAGTGGCGGTGATTAGCGAGGCTTCTAGACATCGTCGACATCTAAGATCGTCAGACCCCATCTGACTTCACGTCACTGTGCGTCCTATATATACAAGTTCACCCTCTAAACGTATTTGTGACTTGATAAAACTCACTCTGGGCCAAACATTGGAGTTAAAGAATCTCATTACACTGTATTTCTGTCTTTCCAGGTTAATGATCCTACGTGTAGTAGCTTGGCTCTAATTCCAACTAACCAAACAACCCGTCATATATATACGTCGTGCCGAATAGATAAAATTAGCGATTTTGGGTTAAATAGCAAAGCTCTTCTTGCCGAATAAGGCAAGCGAAAATTTGTGAATGAATAATTTCGCAACAAAATCATCATTCTGAACCTAACGAAAAAAGTATATTTCATTGTGTTTATTATTATATTATTGTAAACATATCTAAAATATATTTAGCTGGATTAGGCTAAATTAAATTGCGCTTGTTATAATAAGGTTACGTAAGTTTTCTAAGTCACTTTTGGTACAAAATTATTAGTTTTTACATTAACATTAAATAAAATATATCCTTAAATATTTAAGAGATAATTTTAGAAAGGATTTAATTTTAAATGAGTTCTTGCTAACTGACCAATTTTACTTATTCGGCATTATATAATATATATATATATATATATATATATATATATATATATATATATATATATATATATATATATATATATATATTATTGTAACCACGAACGAGTGTTATTGATCAATAACAGCACTGCGCTAGCCAAGGATTCGAACCCATGTTGTAATGGCCTGCCTCATGGTAAGTGAGAACCACATGACGGTGGTCCTGTGGTTTAAAGCGTCATGTGGTTCTCGCTTACCATGACGCAGGCCATTACATGGGTTCGAATCCTTGGCTAGTGCAGTGTTGTTATATATATATATATATATATATATATATATATATATATATATATATATATATATATATGGCAGAACCCCCACTCACTCTACTGACAGTGAAAAAGTCAGAGTCCAGGTGAGCAAGAAAATTGAAGAGGGCAACACAGTGGGGGCAATAAGAATTATTACCAGTGAAGATACAGTTGCTCCCAGGGATGCTGACACGGCTGAAGCACTTAGAGGAAAGCACCCTGCCAGGGAAACCAGTGGCACCAACAGGTCCAACACCTCTGTCCCCACTATGGAACCATTGATAGTGGAAGACTCAGACATTTACAAAGCAATAATGTCGTTCCCATCTGGCTCTGCTGGGGGTTACACTGGAATAAGGCCACAGCATTTAAAGGAAATGGTTAATCCAGTTATTGGGGAAATTGCAGAGACACTGCTTTCAGAGATCACAAGGTTCGTCAACAATTCCTTGGCTGGTCTGATCCCTGATGAAATTAGACCTTTCTTTTTTGGTGCAACACTTTGTGCACTTAAAAAGAAGGATGGAGGAATTCGGCCAATTGCAGTAGGCAACACCTTACGCCGCCTCGTATCCAAATCTGCTGTCCGAAGTATTCGTGCACAGGCAGCCATGATGCTTCAACCAAACCAGCTTGGCTTTGGGGTCTCTCAAGGAAGTGAAGCAGCGGTTCATGCAACAAGGGCGTATATCAACAACCTGCCTGAGGACAATGCAGTGGTAAAATTAGATTTCAAGAATGCGTTCAATCTCCTGAAAAGAGACGTGGTATTAGCAGCAGTACAAGAACATTTCCCTGGTCTCTTCCCTTTTGTTTCAGCCGGGTATAGCAAGGAATCAATGCTTCTCTTTGGAGAGCATGAAATTACATCATCGGAGGGTGTCCAACAAGGAGATCCTCTTGCACCATTTCTCTTCTGTATAGCAGTTAGGGAAATCACAGTCAGACTGACCAGCGAGCTAAACATCTGGTTCCTAGATGATGGCACACTCGCAGGTACAAAAGAGTCCCTCCTACATGACCTTACACAGGTAATGACACGGGGACAGAAAATGGGTCTCATCCTGAATCCATCCAAATGTGAAATCATCTCAGTCAGTCAACAAGTGATAAATGCAGTGAGATCAAAACTACCAGGAGCAGCAGTCATTGCCCCCACAAATAAGTGTCTTGCTAGGAGCACCTCTGGGAAGCAATGCCATTGACACAATTCTCAGGAAGAAATTGGAAGAGTTAAGGAGAATGGAACAACGAATAGGCAATCTGGACACCCACGATGCCTTGTACCTTCTCACAAAGTGCTTGAGTCTGCCCAGGTTGACATATTTCCTAAGATGTGCACCTTCATATGATAACCCTATACTGCACGAATATGACAGTATTCTGAGGCAGATTTTTACGAAAGTACTTAACCTTACTCTAGAAGACGGGCAGTGGAACCAAGCTACACTTCCAGTCAGACTAGGAGGCATTGGTGTCCGCAAGTCATCACAGATTGCGTTACCTGCTTTTCTGTCCTCGTGTATTGCATCCAGAGAGCTTGTAGCAACGATTCTCCCTGAACATCTTAGGGACAAGATAGGAGTCCAGGACCAAAAATTCATTGACGGAGCAATGATCTGGGATAATCTAACGGGCTCTGGAGCCAGACCTGCTCCCCCCAACAACTACAAACAATCGCACTGGGATGGTCCAATAGTGGAAAATATTGCCTCAACAATGCTTCAGAGTGTGTCAGGGAAGGATAGAGCCCGCCTCCTGGCAGTGAGAGCCCCTCATGCTGGGGACTTTCTGTTGGCTGTTCCCAACTCCAGCCTTGGCACACGTCTCGACCCACAGACCATCCGCATCGGTGTTGCCCTTCGACTTGCCGCCCCTATTCTCGCCGAACACAGGTGTATTTGTGGCAGTGAAGCAGCAGACCGATTCGGGTACCATGGTCTTGTGTGCTGTAAATCCGAGGGAAAGATTGCAAGACATGAGGTTAATAACATTATCAAGAGGAGCCTCACAACAGCTGGATGCCCAGCAGTAAGGGAGCCACCCCAACTATGCAGATCTGATGGCAGCCAGAAGCGTCCAGATGGTATCACCCTTCAAGCCTGGACAGATGGGAAGCAGGTGGTGTGGGACTATACATGTGCATCTACCTTGGCTGATACCTATCTCCAATACACCAGGGAGGAAGGAGGGGCAGCTGCCAGCTTCAGGGAGTCCCAAAAGTCTAGAAAATATGGAGAACTTGCCCATCATTATATGTTTGTTCCCATAGGCTCAGAGACCCTTGGCTCACGGGGAAAGAGTGCATCTAAATTCCTTAAGGAGCTGGGAAAAAGACTCATCAGGGTAACTAGGGATCCCAGGGCAGCTAGTTTTCTGTTCCAGCGGCTCAGTGCGGCTGTTCAAAGGGGTAATGCCTGCTGTATTTTGGGCACACGCCCCAGCTCTGAGGAGCTGGATGAGATTTTCGCCTTATAATCGGTGATACACACGTAACATGTACCGTATGTGCCACCTTTATATCAATAGTGTATCTCTTGGATCTTCTGTACCATATTATGTAATAAAATATTCCTATTAGTAAAAAAAAAATATAAAAAGATGGGGTGGTAGGGGAAGTGGAATATTCAAACGGCTTCAGGAAGAAATCCAAATATTTTTCCTTGAAGCCTTTTTATCCACTTCTCCGAGGCTATGGGTCCCACAATTTACACCAGAGGTGGACCCCAAATATATATATATATATATATATATATATATATATATATATATATATGTAACAACACTGCACTAGCCAAGGACTCGAACCCATGCTGCTTTGGCCTGCCTCATGGTGGACGACAACACATGACGCCCTAATCCACTGGACCATCCGATCCTTAAGAGTAGGACATCCAGCGGAACTGAATGTTGTACTCGCTACCCAAGGACACTCGTTCGTGATCACAATAATATATATATATATATATATATATATATATATATATATATATATATATATATATATATATATATATATATATATATATATATATATATATATATATATATATATATATATATATATATATATATATATATATATATATATATATATATATATATATATATATATATATATATATATATATATATATATATAACTTGAAGATGTAAATACATATTTTCAAAACCTTGCCAAATTAGCATTCCTTGTATGAATATCAGTGAATAAGTATAAATATTTTCCTTGCAAAATGTCCTTCAAAAACATTTTGATGCAGCTGATGGAAATTATCAATTTCCAATTAATACATTTTATACAGTTATTGTTTTAAAAAAATTTTTTGAGTGATTCTCTTATTTTTTAGTTAGTATTGTTTATCTGCAAGCTGCGTTTCCCCTTACAGAGGTGAGACGTGTCGCAGGGATATAATGTGTGAACGCCTTGGTTGTATAGTCGACAATGTAACTGGTGAAGCAGGCTTCTGCACAGATCTTGGCCCTCACCGTATCTGTGCAGGCGTTGATATTGATGGAAACAGCTTAACTACAACCACTCTTGATCCAGAAGCAAATACCATCACCACCACAACTCCCAGTGATACCATTACCTCCACTACCACCACTCCCACTGCTACCATTACCAACCCTACCACCACTCCCAGCGCTACCATTACCAACCCTACCACCACTCCCAGAGCTACCATTACCAACCCTACCACCAATCCCAGCGCTACCATTACCAACCCTACCACCACTCCCAGCGCTACCAATACTGCTCGTGCCACCTCACCCACTCCTACTATTTATGCTCCTACTATCACTCCCACTTCTACTAATGCCGTTCCTACCACCACCATCAATCCTACCGCCACCACCACTACTACTACTACTACCACCACCACCACCACCACCACTCCTACCACCACCACCACTCCTACCACCACCACCACTCCTACCACCACCACTACCACGCCTAGGTGCAAGGTTGCAACGTGTTTTAATAAAGCAGTAGGAGTGTATGCCTACCCTGAGTGTAAGTGTAACAAGTACTACACTTGTAAGAAATCTGCGTCAGGCAAGCTTATCCTCCGTAAGTACACTTGTACTGGTGGTAAAGTGTTCAATAAAAACACTTACTCTTGCGTAACTAACAAGCTTGTCTGCCCATATGCTCTGGCTTGATCCTGTGTTATACTTTTCCATCTCTACAATGGTTTCTCCACTTCTATCTAGTGATTTATTACCTTATTAGAGAAGGATAAATGGTGCCTATGATAATACTAATGTATCCCTTGTTCGTTTTTCAATATTTTATTTTCATTATAGGGAGCAAAACTGCATATAATAATACTGAAGAATATGATGAAACAAAGACTATGTAACGTGAGCACAACATACCCGTGTTGATACTTATATGTTTCACCAATAAAGACTAAGTAGCAATATGATTTAATTATTCCTTTAATACACTACGTTTTGTCAATCGAGTCGTACAATGTCGTGTTCTCTGTACCAAGATTTCTCGGTGTTCCTTTATCAGACAAGTATTAAATCAAGAGTATTAAATACCAACAAGTTTGTTGATAACACCAATGTTCAACACTTCGGTATCTTTATCAAGAGACATTACGACCACTAAAGATTTTATCGATCTAATATAGACATGAAAATAGAGCCTCTTACAGTAAAAAAGTTAAAAAGGTCAATGAACGCAGCAGTAAAAGACGTGATCACATGTGAGCGGGACCCACCTTATAGGCCTGACTTATTTCCAGTAGTGGTCCCCACCCACATATGATTAAGTCTACTATTGCTGACTCAATCTACATCCTCTAATTACCTGGCCCCACTACGAGACTGACCACTTGCTCCCTTGTAGAAAAACCTGGCACACATTACGGGCCTAACCTATTTTTTTGCATCACTACTCTTCCACTGTTCCAATATTTCTCCTTTCTAGTGGGTAAACCATCTCTCGATAAAGATGCTTAGGCTCTGCACTTATGTCTTATTCATAAATTTCTCGGTATTATAAACCTCAGGCATTAATAATACTTGTTTGAAACAGCAACACCAATGGAATCTTGAGACGGAGAATGCAGTCGTAATGACACGATTGCATTCTCCGTGCATTCACGAAATCGTAATGACACAATTGCAAACAAACCATACCACGGGTGGGGTTTGAACCCGCGGTCAGAGAGTCTCAAAACTCCAGACCGTTGCGTTAACCAACCTTATGAGCCCGACCTACTTCCAGTACTGGCACCCATTCACATGTGATAATGTCTGCTACTACTGCATCGCTCTACTTCTTCTATTGGTTTTACAACGAGATTGACCACTTGCTTCCTTGTAGGAAACGAAAGGTGGTCTCTACAATTCGATTGCTCAATCTTTGGCCAACCTGATAGGCCTGACCTACTTTCCCTTAGTGGGCCCACCCACATGTGACACTGTCTACTACTGCTACATTCTGCCACTGAACATTACATTAATGGTATACAATACCGACAAGTTGAAGAATAACACATGTGTAGCACTTGGGTATTTTTATTATGAAGGAATTTTGCAAACCAATAGTTTGTTAATTCTTTACAGTGAGTATATACTGGAGATAATGGAAGATAAGGTAATCATTCCACAAACCTTGATAGGTGTTCAGTCGCTTATATATGATCAATCTGAAGCAAAGCATAAGGACACTTGTATACTGGAACCAAAAGAAAGGTGCAGCAGTTGAAGGAATCATCACAGGTGAGCAGGACTCACTAGTAGAATTAGGTCAAGTCCATGAGTTAGGGTAGAGGTTAGCACTAAGGTTGTAAAAGATATGCCTTCTACTGCTGCACCTCTCTCTGGTTCTTGTATATACTCGAGAGTCTTTCTAATCATGACACCCAGCCATGGGCAAGGCTCGTCTGGTGCTAGTCTGGTCAATCAGGCTGTTGCTGCTTGTGGCCCGCAGCCCCACATATCCAACGCAGCCTAGTTGATCTGGCACCTAAACATTGATGTCAACGGCATTTGATGTTCCCAGGCGGTCACCCATCAAAGTACAAACCAAACCCAACGTTGCTTAACATCGCTGATCGGATGAGAAGTGGTTCGTTCAATGTGGTATGGCCGTATGTGGTTCTATCTGCTTGCCCCTGCTTCAGATTGTTCAAAGTTAAGGAAGTGATCACTTGTCAAGGCTGAGAGACTGATTACCCAATCTTCCACTGTCTCCAGCTTAAAATCTCTGTAATGAGTTGAAAAGTCACTGGTTGATGAAACAGGACTTGCACGTATCTTATTCATCATCCTTCCACTTGTTCCAATAATACATGGTCTCACTGTCATGTCTGTGTACTGCCTTGCTGGTAAAATGTCTCTCAATATCGCCTATATGTTATTCATCAACTTGACCTACGTCCTTTAGTGGGACCCGCCCACATGTGACTTCGTCTATTACTGCTGCATCACTGTACTACTCTACTACTGGCTCCACTACTACACTGACCACTAGATTCCTTGTAGGAAACTAAAGAATGCCCCTATAATTCTGCATCTCAACTGCAAAATCTGTTCTTCACCTTATGTGCCTGACCCACTTCCTTTCGTAGTAGACTAGGGAACTGTCTTAGCTCTGCGATCCAGTCTTGTTTATATTACGGAGGAAAGCTTGTGAAGGCATTAGAGATGTACCGAAAGTTTTCATCGTGGAATTCGGTACAAGTGTCGCGGTGTGAGAAGAAATAAGCACGACCATATTAATTTGTGGCTTTTCTGTTGACTCTGAAATAGAAAGTGTCTTTGTAGGGTGATCTGCATAGAACATTAAAAAATGGTAGTTTGCCTTGTGACTGATAGTAGTTTTGACGTTGTCTTGTGAAGATCTTGAATGTTAAGTCTTCTGAGATACTCTTTAAACTAGATTGTTATCGACATACCTGAGCCATGTGACTGTACTAGCAATGATACTGCGAAAGCCCGCCTTTGGTCTCAACGTTCTCTATAAAAATGTTGGCCAGGATTGCTCTTAGTGAACTTCCATAGCTAAGCCAAAGTAATTTTACAAAAACTGGTTTTCATATTTGAAGGTATTACGCAGGGCATTGTAAAAAAAATGTGTACTGAAAATGTGTATTAATAATGTCAGTAACTGGATTTATTCTGTAACCAGACGCGTGTTATTCCTGGTCAGTCAGAGTGGCCAGGAGAGGCAGGAAAGGAGAGGTGTTTTTGAGTCAGTAAGGGAAGAGGGGAGATTGGAACAAGACGTCATGGTTTGGTGTTTGTGTAAGTAGGGGAGGGAATATTCTGGGTAAGAGTATGCCATAGGTTGCTTTAAAATTTATGTATTTACTCTCCTGATATATCTGTAAGGCCCTAGTATGAGGAGAGGCCTGTTTAAGTTTTGGGAAATAACTCATCATGTAGCGCTTTGCCTGCAGGCTAAGATGCCGGCAGAAGGAAGGGTTGGGTTATGGAGCCTCCCTATTTATAAATGCTTGTTTTTTAACCACTAGTAACAGTATGCTAGTGAGCTAAAATGAGTACTTGGTGAAGGATTACTAGTGTTTGGTGATTTTATATGCAGATGGTAGGTTTATGTTGTAAATATTAGTTTACTACTAATAGATTTACATTTTTATAAAAGTTCTTTTAACTGGCCTTCCTAATAATAATATAAAGGTGAATTTACTCTTCATGATAAATTATTGAACAGGTAAAGTTTTGTGAAGAAACAAACTGACTCTAAGGTGGTACTCATATTTTAATATTTTAAATGCTCCAAGACTAGGCAGGTTGTTACCCCTAGACGCCAGAATTTGTTTACTTAACGTAGTAAATGCATTACGAAGAACTTTACATTAACGCTGACCTTAGTGAGAGATATGAAGTAGTGTCATAGTAGAAGGAAGTTGGTATCATCTGTAAGTTTACTTTTGAGTATATCTGTGATGGAGTTATTAGGAACATTTGGAGAAAATAAATTAGCAGCAAATGGCACCATACGTTTATTCTTAATGTTGATATTATTGACTCTAGCAAGAAGGTCTTCAGCGGTTAAGATGATCATGAATTATGGTTCCTAGCATGCTGGACAGAACTGTGGCTAGTATCCAGCTAGACTGTGTGTGGCACTTCCGCTATCAATTTACTCTTGAACTAGAAAAGGAAGGTAAACCACTATTTCTCTAATGATATTTTATGCAGGACAGCCCCCACAGATACCCTTTCTTCAAGTCTAGGGAAAATCTCACAGAAATGATAACCTTACTCATTTGTACTGATACCACAACACTAGCACCAACAAAGGCGTAGGTACGAGTTTTTTTTTTTTTTCTAAGAACGATCTGTATCTCCAGTTCCGATTTCTTAGACGAGGAAATGAAGTGCATCACCTGTGCTTTCACACACACTTCTTTCCTGGCTTTATACAAAACTGCAAACACATGACTGAGAAAATACTCAACTCGACCAACTACGCCACTACCGAGAAGCCCAGATTCTTGATTCTATCTGATCTTTCTAGAAGCATCATCTTAGATTGGCAATGCGCTCGTCTCAAACACTGAATGTCCGTGGTTCAATCCCTAGGATGGGTGGAAACGTTGGGTATGTTTCCTCACACCTACTGTCCCTGTTCACCTAGCAGTAAACAGGTACCTGGGCGTTAGTCTATTGGTGTGGGTCGTATCGAAGATGACAAGTTTGAAAGATCACAATGCAAGTAAGACAGGCAGTTCTCGATGACGCACTGACTTTCTTGGATTATCTTGGATGTTAGCTACCATGGCCACGTCTTCCATCAGAGACTATCCCCAGGAAGAATAATTCTTATAACACACCCAACAATGAAGCAGGAGTATAAGCCACACCATGTGGGGAGATGTAACCGAGACGCCAGCATCACTTGTGTAGTACACAGATCTGAAAGTCATCTCATGCACTGGAACAATGCAGAAATCATCTATAAAGAATCCGACAGGGATATGCACCAGTGTGTTGAATTATCCTTAATTTAGACACCGAAGAACTAAAGGCTGGGAAATGCACTGTCTCTGCAATAATACTGCTTTAAGCTGCTTCGAGGCTGCCAGGTGACAAGCCAATTACATGACCTGACGCCTTAACCTGAACAGTACCTTTGACTTACATTCCCAACACTATATACTGTGCTTTCTTAGTATTCTGTATAAAATAAAATAGATCTCCAGAGTACCTCCAGAGTTACCCCGAAGCTCCAGTTGCAGTCCAAAGTTAACAGCGGCACCAATGTACCGATTTCTCAGAATGAATAGCTTCATCCACTGAGAACACCTGACCTAACACACCAGAGACGCAACTCTGACGCCTGCTGCACAATCAACTCTGCTATTCCTTACACACTCCGTGTGAGAATGGAAAGTAACACCAGTTTGTTGAGTTTGAAATAAGTCATACCATCCTACACGCCAAATTAAAAAACAACACTAAAGACAACGTGCTGCGCCCCTGCAACATGGCATTTGCAAATATTGTTGCTAACTGTTAAACCTCTAAAACTGATGAAGACACGTCCGGCCCTCGAAATCGAGCTGCTTCTCGATAAAGGCCGTAAAAGACAGCCCTCCTGAATCAAAACTGACAAATCAGACCCTTGCCACAGAGCTGCCTCTGCCATAGATTTGTAAACAGTAGGGTAGGTAGAATAAAATCCATCAAAAAGCAGGACAGTTTCTTTCCTGACGCATGTCTTAGTCATATGATGACCGCCACCGGATCTTACGGTCATTTGACCGAGGCTTTACATTAGCTTACCCGTCCACCCCTTAAAATATTAATATAGTTATTATTATATTGTAAACAGTGCCACATTTGCATAAAAAAAAACAGCCCCTTGGCATTCGGCTATAAACAGTATCCTTCTTGCACAAACAACGACACTCCTTCAGAAGCCAGTGACGGATCACCATTTGGAAAAACCCAGTATCAAGACACTGTTTTTGACGTATATGCTAACAACAAATTATTCTCCGATATCATACA
>NC_091329.1:21675324-21755227 GCF_038502225.1 Cherax quadricarinatus
CTAATCTAACTCTGCTAAAATATGCATGAATAATAATATTGCTTAATTCAGTATTATTACTGTAATCAAAACCAAGCGCTAAACCCACTACGTTCATACTTCGCTTAATTTAGTAAAACTTGGTTTTAATGAGGGAGGTTCTCTAGGTAACTTCGTCTTGAATCTGTCCTTCTTGTTCATACGTAACTCTTTAACTCCATGTTGTTTGCTAGTACATTTCTCTACAACTTTGTCTTGTCAGTTTTTCTTGACTGTCTCGTAAGTGTGTTTCAGAAGACATTTTGATAAAGTTGATTGGGATTATTATATACTTCTGAATGCATTTTATCATATTGTTTTCACGTAAAAAGTTTGAGCTTATGTTTCTAATCTAAAGGTATCTCCCAAAACCGAATACACGTAAGTACTTCTCGGATTTTATTTTCCTTCCCTCGAAGGCTTCCGTGCAATAACTTGAGAATGTTTCCTCTGGTTGTTGTCAAGCCTTAGCTGTTTGTGTATTTTTCGTAGAGGAAGATCTGGAATGTAACTGGGCTTTGTAGATGCCAATTTATCATTTACATGAATAAATAAAGAATAGCTGATTTAGTGACATAACTGTAGAACACCTTTTCTTATTTAAATTCATAATATTCAAGGTTGAGGGACTGATTACTTAATCTTTATCTGTCCACTGCTTCTGCTGCTCCTAATATATGTCAATTCTGTATTCGGCAATAAATATACCCATCTTTTGCACATAACTTGTTCATCTCTCATTTCTTATTGGCTTCAAAATTTTACCATTGGTATATCCTGCTTAGAAGAAGGTTGAGGAGGAACATGTTTGATAAGTACACTTTCCTGTATGAGGATGAAAACATGATTACAAGAGCAGTACTTAATCTTTCAACAGCACGAATTCCAGCAGCCTCTCCTTGGATTCGCCTTCGACGTTGCTGCAGTCGTGTCCACAATGGCAGTGGATAGCGAGTAATCTGGGTTAACTCTGACCCACTGTATATATTCCAATATGTCAAATTTACTTAGAATGTTATGAATCACAGGTTGACGTACAAATGTTTAGCTTGTAGCGTGCACAGAGTTACATAGGAGGTACCTCTACAGAGGTATCTCCTATGTACCTCGGTTCATCCTACAGGATGGCACGACGACTAGAACACATTAGTTAGAAATGTGCTAAGGTTTGTCCCAATCAGAAAGTGATTTGTTGAAGGCTCTTCTAGTCTACATAGTTAACTTTGTTTATATGTAAGATTTATTTCCACTTACAGAGCAGAACCGTGTCCCGGGAATCACAGGTGTAATGGCATTGGTTACGAGGTAATCAATATAAAAACCGGTGAGAAAGGTTTCTGCACGGCCATTAACGCTCACCCTATATGTTCAGGATACTCGGACACCACCTCCACAACTACAACTACCACAGACACTCCTACCACCACCACCACCACACATGCGGTTATCTGTGAGGTGGCATCGTGCACGAATAAAAAACCTGGAGTGTATGCTTACCCTGACTGTAAGTGTGAGAAGTACTACAGTTGTACAGCATCGACGTCACGCTCAAGCAGCCTCGTCCTTCGTCAATATAGATGTACTGGCCGCAAAGTGTTCAATAAAGCCACCTACACTTGTGTTATCAACACATTTGTCTGTCCATATGCTCAGGGCTGACTTTGTGCTGTTTTTCTTTGTTATACATAAGACCCTACACAAGGGTCTCGCCTCTTGTACGTACGTACCTTCATCAGTCTTATTAGGGAGCAATGAATGGCTCTTAAGAATGCTAATTTAATATTCTTAACCTGCGTATTATCCTGCTTGCTGAGCTGAATTTAATATTCTAGAATAAGACGTAGAAAGATTGATACATCCTTAGCCTAACATTTTCGGTTTGAAACGCTAATGCTCTGCTGGTAAAGCCTAAACATCTATTTGTTGCATTTACTACTTCAGCACACTCTCTCCCTAGGCTTCAAATATTTTCCAGTTAACCTCCATTGGACCCTTGAGTTCACCTGCTTTAATGAGAACAATTCATAAAACAACTTGCGTTTTCATTTTTGTCTTTTGTTACTTTGCATTTAACAGTACCGAAGTTTATTGTAAATGTATTAGTCTGGTTTATTTAATTCTCTATCACTCCTCGCAATCATCAGTGATACGGTGAAATTGTGTAATAAATAAAAAGGTACACTACCGTGACTGAAACAATACACAAATAACCCACACAAAGGATAATGAAACTTATGACGACGTTTCGCTCCGACTTGGATCATTAAAACTAATCACACGACTTGAACCATTAAAACTAATCTTCACTCCTTAGTGTTTGCCATTAACGTATTGTACATTACAAGACACTATTAATGTAGTTTGTGTCTGTTAAGTAGAGAACCGGTCCCAAGACTTAGCCTATGCTTGCCTTTTGTTACGCCTGGTCACGCTGATGCAGTTGAGTTAAAGAGTACTCGCTGTTTATCTCCAGATGTCTGATACGAAACCTTATTAAAAAATCTAAAAATGTGTGTATTTCACATCTATCACCTTGCTTTTTTTTAACACACCGGCCGTCTTCCATGAATGTTGCGTGACACCCTTGCTTTTATCATACCCATTGAAAATGATGAATAAAAATAATTGAGATGATTTGTTAGAGGGATTTCCCAAGAAACTATGATAGTAGTTTTTAAGCAATTTATAACTCAACATAGCACACTGTTTGATTTTGAATTGTTTCCATACACTGACTAAACAAACATACCGAAGTTAAGCAAATTAGTCAGTAATAAAATTGTTACCGTTTTCAAAGATTTGCACAGCATTACAAGTTTCCATTACTGTAAAACTATATTCATTTCATAAGACATACAAAAAAATATAGAAGAGATTTTCACTATTTTATCTTTGACTTATTAAAATTATGTTAGATAAAGCTCCTGGAGAGCGAAACGTTGCCACAATAAAATATCACATTAGTTGCACTTGTGTCCTTTTACCTAACATACTGTCGGTAATTCTACGAACATTAATACACTATTCTTTTTTTATTCGCCGGTACTCTCCCGGCCCGGGTCTTTTCCAATAGTGGCGGCCCGGCCTTGGCTCCCTGTCTGGGGAGTATCTCGACACTTAAGTCTCCCATGGGAGGAGGTACATATACCCTAATACATATACAACTAATTCCGATCACAATCTAATCGAAGTCCAGACGTACATGCATAGGAGTCCTGAACAGCAGAATGCATGTACCTGTGAAGGTGTCTTCATAAAATACAATTTCAACAACAAGAACATCAACTGGGACCAGGTAAACCATATCCTAAACGAAACATGTTGGGAAGATGTCTTAAATGACATGGATCCAAACCAGTGCCTTGAAAGGATCAACTTCCTGGTAGCCGAAGCATGTTCTAGGCATATTCCCCTAAGAAAGAAGAAGAGCAGGAGTAAACTGGAGAGAAAAAGACGCTCCCTCTTCAGAAGACGACGAAGAGTCACTGAGCTCCTCAGGAGTGCTAGAATATCTGATACACGAAAGGAGGCGCTGACCAGGGAAGTGGAAACTATCGAACTTAAGCTAAATGACTCTTACAGGAACCAGGAGAGGCAGGAGGAACTTAAAGCTATTAGTGAAATTGAAAGAAATTCAAAATATTTCTTTTCATATGCCAAAAACAAGGCAAATACCACATCTAGTATCGGGCCCTTACTCAGACAGGATGGGACTTACACAGATGACAACAAGGAAATGAGTGAAATATTGAAATCCCAGTATGACTCTGTGTTTAGTGAACCACTAATCGGTCTGAGGATCGACGACCCAAATGATTTCTTCATGAATGAGCCTCAAAACTCCATAAATGTATGCCAGATTTCCGACATTACCCTAACTCCGATAGATTTCGAAAAAGCCATTGACAACATGCCTATGCACTCAGCCCCGGGCCCAGACTCGTGGAACTCTGTTTTCATTAAGAACTGCAAGAAACCCCTCTCGCGTGCCCTAAGTACACTATGGAGGAGGAGCTTGGACATGGGTGAAATTTCACAGTCACTTAAAACAACGGATATAGCCCCACTCCATAAAGGTGGCAGCAAAGCATTAGCTAAGAACTATAGACCAATAGCTCTGATGTCCCACATCATAAAAATCTTTGAAAGAGTGCTAAGAAGCAGGATTGCAAATCACCCGGATTCCCAAAATCTGCACAATCCAGGGCAACATGGGTTCAGGGCAGGTCGCTCCTGCCTCTCACAACTACTGGATCACTATGACATGGCCTTGGATGCACTGGAAGAAAATCAGAATGCAGATGTAATATACACAGGCTTTGCAAAAGCATTTGACAAATGCGATCATGGCGTAATAGCCCATAAAATACGTTCTAAAGGAATAACTGGGAAAGTGGGGAGATGGATCTTCAACTTCCTAACAAATCGAACACAAAGAGTAGTGGTCAACAGAGTTAAATCGGAGGCTGCCATAGTGAAGAGCTCTGTTCCACAAGGCACAGTACTCGCCCCCATCTTATTCCTTATCCTCATATCAGACATAAACAGAGATGTACACCACAGCACCGTATCATCCTTTGCGGATGATACTAGGATCTGCATGAGGCTGTCATCTGCTGAGGACGCGGTTAACCTCCAAGAAGATATAAACAAAGTTTTCCAGTGGGCAACGGTAAACAATATGATGTTCAATGAGGACAAATTCCAACTACTCCGTTATGGAAAACTGGAGGAGATAATAACTAGAACAGAGTATACTACTGACTCCGGCCATACAATAGAGCGGAAAAATAATGTAAGGGACCTGGGAGTAGTAATGTCTGAGGATCTCACTTTCAAGGATCACAACAGTGCCACGATCGCACGTGCAAAGAAAATGATAGGATGGATAATGAGAACTTTCAAAACGAGAGATGCCAAGCCCATGATGATCCTTTTCAAATCACTTGTTCTCTCTAGGCTGGAATACTGCTGTACATTAACATCTCCATTCAAAGCAGGTGAAATCGCAGATCTAGAGAGTGTACAGAGATCCTTTACTGCACGTATAAGTTCTGTCAAGCACCTTAACTACTGGGAACGCTTGGAAGCACTTGGCTTGTACTCGTTGGAACGCAGGAGGGAGAGATATATCATAATCTACACTTGGAAAATCTTGGAAGGAATGGTCCCAAATCTGCACACAGAAATCACTCCCTACGAAAGTAAAAGACTGGGCAGGCGATGCAAAATACCCCCAATAAAAAGTAGGGGCGCCATTGGTACACTAAGGGAAAACACCATAAGTGTCCGGGACCCAAAACTGTTCAACAGCCTCCCATCAAGCATTAGGTGAATTGCCAATAAACACCTGGCTGCCTTCAAGAGAGAGCTGGACAGATACCTAAAGTCAGTGCCGGATCAGCCGGGCTGTGGCTCGTACGTTGGACTGCGTGCGGCCAGCAGTAACAGCCTGGTTGATCAGGCCCTGATCCATCGGGAGGCCTGGTCGTGGACCGGGCCGCGGGGGTGTTGATCCCCGGAATAACCTCCAGGTAACCTCCAGGTACCCCCTCATCTTTGGGACCAACTGTCCCCAGGCCTAGCCACAGTCCCCGCCCTCACGGGGCTCGTAGGGAGAAGCTAAGCCTCTGGTCTGCCATCTGCCCCGCCCTAAAGGGCTCGTGGGGATGGCAGTCTTGTGAGCTGCAGGTGTTAAAATTATGTTGAATAAGATTTCTTAAGACGAGTATCTATTTTAATCTTTGTTATATTTTATGTTAATTAGTACTGAAATAAGATTTAGATTTCCGACACTATATATAAATGCAATTTATTTTAAATCTATATAAAAATTTCCTTATAAATTAAGCCAGCGTATTCGGCTATGGTGAGACCACTAGACTACTACAAATCACTTTTATGTATTACTAACGGAGCTTGCTACCATCTGCAGCTCATAAGACTGCCATCTCCACGAGCCCCTTTGGGGCGGGGCAGATGGCAGACCAGAGGCCTAGCTTCTCCCTACGAGCCCCGTGAGGGCGGGAACTGTGGCTAGGCCTGAGGACAGTTGGTCCCACAGATGGGGGGTTACTTGTACCTCCTCCCATGGGAGACTTAAGTCTCGAGACACTCACCAGATAGGGAGCCAAGGCCGGGTCAACACTACCTGGAAAAGACCCGGGCCGGGAGAATACCGGCGAATACAAAAAAAAATAAAGTATTCCTAGGATAATAACCCCGACGCTTCAAGGGTATATTTTGTCCCCCCTAAGATAACTTATAAATTTAAAAAAAAAGTCATTGAAAAATTCCTACTTTGGTAGTTCTGTTGATGGTTTCGAGCATTTTTTATCCCTCCACCTGCCTTGTCATGAGGCTTGTGTAAGGGGTCCCACACACCTGCATTTGGCTTGTCAGGAGACAGATGTGGGGGACTTGAGCCTCAGCGCCCACTTTATCAGGAGACATGTTGGGGACTCATGCCCCCGTACTGTATGTTTAAACTGGATTGAGTGTTGAATTAAAAGTGATGCAACTAAAAAAAGTCTCAAGGGGGTACAGATCTCAAATAAAAATTTTTAAACGCCGTATATGGTTTTTGACAACAGTATAAAATGATCTTAAAATAATTTCTCAAAATATTGCAACCAAAAAAATGTTCCCCCCCCACCACCACACACACACGGGGCTCTGCCCACATTTAAATTTTTAGAATGCTGTACAACCTAAAACCTGATTCTAGATATAAATGGAACGAAGTAAGCACCACAAATCCAGCCTGAGGTTAAGGAGTCATCGCAGTACCATCCTACAGGTTGAAGACGGCCAAGGCAAAGAAAAAAAGAAAAAGGGAAACAAGAGACAAGGGATAATTATTACAACGTTACCATAAGCTGCCATTAGTCGGCAGACACGAAAGGAAATAAAGTTCCAGTTGAAGGACGAAATAGAAAAGGGCTAGAGCAGGAAAGCCCAACAAATTCATAAGAGGTATCCAGGATATGGTATTTAGCTATAATAGGTACTAATTCTGATAGCTACTGGCTCTTAGGATAACACAGGTCGTAGATACAGCAGTAGGCATTATCAGATATTATACTCTCTAGGTGACATATAAAACTGCACTTCCATGGATCACAATATATTGTACATGACTTAAATGTGACTGGAAATATTCTACTATAAATCTTCCAGTTAAACAAAAAGAAAGCTGTACAATGTAAATAAGATATATAAGAACCATCCACAGTTACGTACATAACTGGTAATATACCTTTGAACTGATTAAGAGTGATTCAGAGACTTACTATTCTTTATACCCCACAAAAAATACACACGGTATTTTTGTGTTCTCTGAACACACTAAAGCTCAATACCGGAAACAGACTTAAAGATTTCAGCAAATCATAGTACGGAAGAAAACATCCACAGCTACATAACATCCTTACCCGCACCAATTATCGAATTGCTGCTATAACCCATTATCGTTTACGCCAGGAATATCATACAAAATTGTATAACCACAACCGAAGTATGCACTTCCATAGCAGATAATTAAGCAAATAACCGGAGATAAATGGTTCAAAGAATCAAAAATATGATGAATTAAACACTTTGCAACACCTGGGTAACTTAAATCATTCTTCTCTGTATTGGACTGAGAAAGTCACCGGTTGGAGAAACTTTTCCACAAGAAAGATACCCAAATGTTGCATAAGTGTCTAATTCATCACGCAAAATAACTCTTCACTCACCTGGTTCCCTGTTGACACCCAAGTTTCCTTGTGGAAGGGTGTGGCCTGGGTAATGATGCTAGACAAATGCCAGGATATCATCGTCTGGTTCTCCCATGCTGAGGACACCATGCTGACATCTGAACCTCTGGCTTATGCCAGAAGCTCGCACCAGGATATTCCATGATCACAGCTAATACTTTTTTGCCTTTGTTAGATCAAAATAGCAGCCTAAATCTTGTTTGCACTTGTAATAAGCTCAAAATACAAGAGAGCAGCACCTCTCTTCGTCTTTCCATTTTTCCCTCCGAACTTCTACCTTGTATTCCAACTACGACAATTACTTTGTGTAAAAAACAAAATGTACAATAATAGCAAACAATCTATCACGTCTACTGCTGTTAAATTATTTTTTACAATCACCTAAGGAACACAAGAACAATAACAAGGAATATAAAAATAATTCACTTTACTAGAGGTTTGCATACAGTACTCAGAAAAAGTATTGCAACAGGTGATAACAAAAGAGAGAGAGAAGCGTCACTCTCTGTCCTCTCAATACATTTCAATTAATTATATCCTGCTACAGTAATTTTGAAAACTTACAGTAGTAATAAAAATTATATTAATGATTTATGCATTTACATATGTATGAATTTGTATATTACACACACACACATATATATGTATATATATATATATATATATATATATATATATATATATATATATATATATATATATATATATATATATATATATATATATATATATATATGTCGTGCCGAATAGGCAGAATTTGCGATCTTAGCTTAAATAGCAACGCTCATCTTGCCATATAAGACAAACGAAAATTTGTGTATGCAATAATTTCGCCAAAATCATTCTGAACCTAACGAAAAAAATATGTTTTATTGTGTTTGTTTAGTATTAAATTATTGTAAACAAATCTAAAATATATTTAGTTGGGTTAGGCTAAAATAAATTGCTCTTGTTATAACAAGGTTAGGTAAGTTTTCTAAGTTCCTTTTGGTGCAAAATTAAAAAAAATTACATAAACGTTAATGAAAAAATTATATCTTTCAACGTATAAGAGAAAATTTTGGAATGGACTTAATTTTAAATGAGTTCTTGCTAATTGACCAGTTTTACATATTCGGCACGACATATATATGTATATATATGTATATATATATATATATATATATATATATATATATATATATATATATATATATATATATATATATATATATATATATATATATATATATATATATATATATATATATATATATATATGAAGCTGTAGCTACGTAAATCTTTAGAATAGGCTTTACTGTCTACAGTAATAAATGGCTCATAATTACTTACCAAGCCGAATGAATGTCTTGGTTTTTCCAGTAAAAAATGTATATGTTATATTGATTAATATTTTGCTTTAGCAGACAGTGCGCGAGGTCTTGTGTTTAAGCATAATACTTGACCTCTCCAAGCATTCAGGATATTTTTACATCATATTTTTCATTGATTTCACTCCAACTAATATTCACTCTATTTTTATTTACGTTTATATAAAAGTAATTTGATAACTACTGCCTGGACTGAACCTTCAACAGTTGAAACTCGTCTTGCTAAATCTTCATTCACAGTTAAAACTAAGTCTAGAAACTAAACATCCAGAGGAGGTTCTCAACCAGTTATCAGCTAACGTCAATATAAAATTATTATAATCATAGCCATATTTTTTAAAGGGGTGGACCGGTAAGCCAGCGGAAGGCCTCGGTCAGATGACCAAAAGCTCTAGCTGCGGGTCTTCATATGACTAGGACCCGTGTCAAGAAACACTTGTTCCGTTTCCTGACAACATTATACCTACGTACACTTTCTAGCTAATTCAGGTGAAATCTTCATTTATAACTGGTAGAAAACACTTCATCTGACATTAATTTCTGGCTACTTAAAACTGTCGATTTTTGCCACGTCTTACTCCTTGTACAACCCGACATTAACTCCAAATAACGAATTAGAGGGTCTGTAAATTAATAAAAATTAGATGTATTTCAGTCGCTGGGCTATCCGAGAAAGTATTATCCCCTTATTCCATAATTAAAGTCCCCTGTACCTCAGTGCACGCGATTGGAATAGTGCAGAGTGTGGCATAGGAATCAAAGGAGGCATTCACAAGTCATCAGATGGAAACTAATATCCATATTTCTATAATGAAAATGGTGAATTAGGCCATACACAGATCTAATCTAATTAAAATCTTTCAGAGGGACTCACGAAAAGAGCTTCACCTACCAGTTATGAACCGGGCCGCGGGGGCGTTGACCCCCGGAACACCCTGCAGGTGTGATACAAATGATGTATTTTTTGGAACGGAGTTTTACTTTCATTTTATTTCAACAGTTTTCGAGTGGATTCAGGTCAGCGCTGTTCCATGACTTCGAATAACATTGATACTGTTCTGCAGCCACTTCTTCGCCTGATTTGGCATGTGGCACTGTCTTGTATAAGTGTGTCAAGTCATGAATTTTGTAGAATGTGAGGAAATGTTCCATAGGAACTTTTACTGTATTCACTTGTATGCCTTTTTCACTTGTGACATCATCTCCGGCTGCTACACCTCATCTCTGCTCTAATATATAAGGTCTTTCACAAGGCCTCTACTGTATGCTAAAGGATTGACCACAATCCCGTTTTTAATGATTCAACAATCATTAATTTGTTAATAGAAGCACATGTGTTAAGAGATAACACATCCTCAGTCTCATTTTCAGCCTATTATATACATTTTATATCTTCCTACATTGTCTTCCGATGCGCCTTGTCTACTCAGTCCACGGAGTTCAGCACAGGAAAGCTGCCGTTATCCGCCTGAGGACTAGTAACACTTAGTATGCACCACTATGTCAACATACAATGTCTACATCGCATACCTGAGGTTGTTTTATTGCTATGGTCCCGCCATAAGACCAACGGAACCACTGAGCGAGTACATCAGCAGTGTGATGTTACCCTACTAGATATATTTTCACTGTGGGAACAAAAGCTACCTATGTTTAACAGTCATACTCCACCACACAAAATGGATTTTGCACATTAGGTAATTAAAGCTGTCAGTCTCAGCTGGTTTCTTCAGTAATGCAATGAGTGAAATCAACATGCATTCCACAATGGGTTCACACATAATAGGTTCAAGTAAAGCTAGAGTTGCTGTTGCTATCACTTGGAAATTTATCATCTTTAAGTCTGGCGTATCCCATATACAAGGGAAACGTAATGTATGATGATAGCATCACACCGAGACAAAATGTGTTTGTGTGTGTGTGTGTATATATATATATATATATATGTATATATATATATATATATATATATCCTGGAGATGGGAAGTACAGTGCCTGCACTCTGAAGGAGGGGTGTTAATGTTGCAGTTTAAAAACTGTAGTGTAAAGCACCCTTCTGGCAAGACAGTGATGGAGTGAATGATGGTGAAAGTTTTTCTGTTTCGGGCCACCCTGCCTTGGTGGGAATCGGCCGGTGTGATAATATAAAATAAAAAAAAATATATATATATATATATATATATATATATATATATATATATATATATATATATATATATATATGCAAGGAATTCGCGAGAGCATGCGAAATATACACAAACACTGATCTCTGGCTGAAGGAGACTCGAACCTACGAACCTTAGGACAAGGTACGCAGTGCTTTACCAATCTACCCACACTGGACCAATACCTTGGCGTGTAGCATCCGCTACACGTTTGATCCAAGGCAGCCAGCTTTCAGGGAGAAGGCTTACAGCTTTTCATCTCATCCCCTGCATGCATCAGCCTTACTAGAGATTTGAACAATGCAAGGAATTCGCGAGAGCATGCGAATCAGTGTTTGTGTATATTTCGCATGCTCTCGCGAATTCTTTGCATTGTCCAAATCTCTAGTAAGGCTGATGCATGCAGGGGATGAGATGAAAAGCTGTAAGCCTTCTCCCTGAAAGCTGGCTGCCTTGGATCAAACGTGTAGCGGATGCTACACGCCAAGGTATTGGTCCAGTGTGGGTAGATTGGTAAAGCACTGCGTACCTTGTCCTAAGGTTCGTAGGTTCGAGTCTCCTTCAGCCATATATTTATATATATATATATATATATATATATATATATATATATATATATATATATATATATATATATATATATATACAGAGGCGCGCTTACACATCACACTGAGACAAAATGTATTTGTATATATATATATATATATATATATATATATATATATATATATATATATATATATATATATATTGTGGAAAATTACATTTACTTGGATGAATCTCATTATGTACATAACAGTAAATAACAAAGACAACTATTATTCATCAAAGTTACATAGACAAGTAGGAATTTGGGACACCTAGGTGGCAAAAATGTCCCCCTTCGATACCTACAACTGTTATATCCACAAGTTGCTCTGGACCCATTAATTACAAATGAAATATGTATCACCAGAAATGCTGGTAAATATATAAATTTGTGGACTGTATATTAAAATTAGTAAATGATTACATATATACACATACACATAACAGAAGGAGAATATCTTAAAATCACTCACCACTTTGACTGGAGATCAAAGTGTATCATACTCAGAAAACCTCACTAACTAAATTAATGAAAATACTGGCCAGAATTATAACACAAACCTAGATAGCTTATCTGAGGTTCCTGGAGCTGTCTTGTCCAGTCGTCTGATATCTCAATTTAAGCAGGAATGCACATCCAACAATTTCGCCTCCTATTTGAGAGGTGTCAACCCAATTTTACCTCTAGAGCACGAAAATTCTTCATATTATTAACTAACGTTTGTGTTGATTCAAACAACAATGGCGAGTCTCCTCTGCACAGGCGCAGTTTCCCATTTTTTATAACATAATTTTTATTAAATACAGTATGGCCATCTATTTACATATAACTACTGTATTTCTGGAAAATATATACAGTATTTTCCACATAAGAACATAAGAACATAAGAACGAAGGAACACTGCAGAAGGCCTACTGGCCCATGCGAGGCAGGTCCAAGTCCCTACCGGCTTAAGCCAATGCACCCAACCTAGTCAGGTCAGGTCACATTGACTTAAGGGAGGAACACGGCAACCGACCTGTTAGCACAAGCTATCAGGTCCAACTCACACCCACCCACATCTACTCATGTATTTATCCAACCTATTTTTAAAGCTACACAACGTTCTGGCCTCTATAACTGTACTTGGGAGTTTGTTCCACTCATCCACAACTCTATTACCAAACCAGTACTTTCCTATATCCCTCCTGAATCTGAATTTTTCCAACTTAAAACCATTGCTGCGAGTCCTGTCTAGGCTAGATATTTTCAGCACACTATTTACATCCCCTTTATTTATTCCTGTCTTCCACTTATAAACCTCAATCATATCCCCCCTAATTCTACGTCTTTCTAGAGAGTGCAGTTTCAGGGCCCTTAGTCTATCCTCATAGGGAAGGTTTCTGATACATGGGATCATCTTTGTCATCCTCCTTTGTACATTTTCCAGAGAATTTATATCCATTCTGTAATACGGTGACCAAAACTGTGCAGCATAATCTAAATGAGGCCTAACCAAGGATGTATAGAGTTGAAGAACAACCTGAGGACTCCTATGTAAATATATATATATGTAAAATATATATATATATATATATATATATATATATATATATATATATATATATATATATATAGTTGTTTATTTATTTATTAACACATCGGTCTTCTCCCACCAAGGTAGGGTGGCCCAAAAAAGAAATTTTTTATCATCATTCACTCCATCACTGTCTTGCCAGAGGCGTGCTTACACATTAAGTTAAACCTCTCCTTCAGAGTGCAGACACTGTACTTCTCATCTCCAGGACTCAAGTCCGGCCTGCCGGTTTCCTTGACTCCCTTCATAAATGTTACCTTGCTCACACTCCAACAGCACGTCAAGTCCTAAAAACCAATTGTCTCCATTTGCTCCTATCTAACATGCTCACGCACGCTTGCTGGAAGTCAAAGCCCCTAGCACACAAAACCTTTCTCTCAGCCCTCTGGATAATAGTTTTGGTAATCCCGCACCTCCTAATTTCCAAACTACGGATTCTCTGCGTTATATTCGCACCACACATAGATCTCAGACATGACATCTCCACTGCCTCCAACCTTCTCCTTGTTCCAACATTCAACACCCAAGTTTTAAACCCATATAATTATGAGTGTTCGTATAAATCTCATCCATTCCCCTCTTTGCTTCCCTGGACAAATTTCTTTGTCTAAACAGACTCTTAAGTGCACCAGTCACATTTTTCCCTTCATCAATTATGTGATTTACCTAATCTTTCATAGACCCATCTGTTGACACGTCCACTCCTAAATATGTGAATACATCCACCTCCTCCATACTTTCTCCCTCCAATCTTTCATTGTACTCGCACCATAATGCGAGGACAATGAAAGCAATCATCACAAAATTCTATCCGAGAGCATGCAATGAGTTTGTACAAGTCGCAGGAGAATAACCCAGCACACTAGCAGTCAAGCGTATCTGTCATGCTGTTGACCTCTCTTGAGTTGCTATAAAATTGTAAGGACCTTGATAACTGATACCGACAAAGTGATTTAAAAAGCGTATCTGTCATGCTGTTGACCTCTCTTGAGTTGCTATTAAATTGTAAGGACCTTGATAACTGATACCGACAAAGTGTTTTAAAAAGACACTAGAACAAACACTAGGACTTTTTATTACATAATATTAATAATAATAATAATAATAATAATAATAATAATAATAATAATAATAATAATAATAATAATAAACTGAATGCGTCTATAAGAACTCTGAAGTAGTGCTACATACACTTTCATCTGAAATACGTATTTCAGTAACACACAATAATAATTTGATTACATGAGTAACAATGGGTCTTTATATATTACAGTTTCATCTCATAGGAAATCATGTAATTTACAAAGCATGATACATACATATGCATGTATATCACAACAATATAAAGACCATCTTAAACAAATTATCACTATCACAATAAACATTGATCACTAGGTATCAACGTCATCAAGGAGGTTCATTCACCTACCCACTACGACGAGAGGATACAATCTCAAGATTCCGTATACATGTATCATGTAATGGTTTACCACTTCATGTAAGAATTATCTTCATATAGTTGGATGTTTGGACACTGATTTAATGATTCAGTGCGTCATTAGATTACAATGCTCTCTCCTACCTCAAATCTTTCCTTTCCCCATTCTTGCGATCCATTTTAACCTAAAATAATTGATTAGAATTTGCCGCCGAAGCGGCTAGTTTATTGTACACTCATGTCCATCCTGTGGAGAGTAATATAAGAATATATGGATAATAAGAGGCCTATTAAATACGACCCAAAATGGTTTACAGGAATAAATTTGGATTTATATCTACAGTTCACTTATCTGTTACAAGCAAATTTTGGAAATTTAATTATATTTGGTATCTTGTTTTCATTAATAAGATATCTTGATATACCACATAGGTTATTATAAAGAAAAAACGAGGGAAAAGGATACGAAAACATGTTGGAGTTATAAGAGAATAAGCCTGTGGTTTCTGTTATTTTTCCCAAATAAAGCGTTCCCGTTATACCACCCAGCACCAGCCCTTGCTGGTGGTAAAATTAATTAAAATGCCCGGAGTGAGGAATTTATTACCCCTGCGTTAGTGAAAACCGAATACCAGTTACACCACCCACTGGTGACTATATAAAAGACAGGAGATATCCATCTTGAACACAAACTGAGCGACAGTATTATCTCCTGCATCTGTCGTAAACGTGAAGGACAGTACCAGTACCACACTCACCAAACCTAGTACTAGGCTGTACTTGCAAGGCCACCACGCTCACCAAGCCTAGTACTAGGCTGCACTTGCAAGACCACCACACTCACCAATCCTAGTATTAGGCTGTACTTACACGACCACCGCACTCACCAAGCCTGGTACTAGGCTGTACTTGCACGACCACCACACTCATCAAGCCTAGTACTAGGCTGTACTTGCACGACCACCACACTCACCAAGCCTAGTACTAGGCTGTACTTGCACGACCACCACACACACCAAGCATAGTACTAGGCTGTACTTTCACGTCCACCACACTCATCAAGCCTAGTACTAGACTGTATTTGCACGACCACCCCACTCACCAAGCCTAGTACTAGATTGTATCTGCACGACCACCTCACTCACCAAGCCTAGTACTAGGCTGTACTTGCACGACCACCACAAAATTTTTAATCCTCAACATTTTCCTGCAATCATTATTAATTCAAAACATATACCATGACACATCACTCGATCTCCTTTTTGGTAAGTGTAATCTTGAAAACGTAGTTTCAGCACTCGATAGTTATGCAATATTATTAATACTTAACATGACAGTAATTTCAACAGGTCACTATTTGTTCGGCCGGGCCACCACTTGGACAAGGCCCGGGCCGGGAGAATACCGGCGAATCTTTAATAATAATAATAATAACTATTTGTTCACATTCCAAAATCTGAAGACTAATAATGATATTCATAATCATTAATGTTCCATGAAATGTATTTGTTGCAAAAATTTCTTGCACGGTATGCCAGGAAAAAAGTTTGTATAATAACTTATACATAATTTTCTGCAGTTTTTAATTGCATGCCATAACATTCGTAACTAGAAACAGCTAGCAGAGCAAGTGGTAATCCTGACAACGTTGTGTTCCCCAGGTCAGTGTTGTGGCTGTGTTGCTCTCTGTAGTGATGGATACTTCCAAGTAAGTATGGTTTAATTTATGTTATTTTCTGTGGTCTATCTGCGGTTCTGTCGTGCTAAGTGTCTGACACTGTTACTATTACACGATCCACCGCTGGTTCTGTGACGCTTTTGTTACTATTACACGATCCACCGCTGGTTCTGTGACGCTATTGTTACTATCACACGATCCAACGCTGGTTCTGTGACGTCATTCACCAGTGATTCTGTAATATGATGGTTGTGTTACATAATTTTCTAGTGGTTCTATAACTTCATTTACCAGATGTGGTGTATAATTTACAGGTGAATCCGTTCCATGATTTAATGTGGCTCTATTGCATGATTTACCAATGGTTCTGTTGCATGATTTACCAGTGGTTCTGTTGCATGATTTACCAGTGGTTGTTGCATGATTTACCAGCGGTTCTGTTACATGATTTCCCAGTGGTTCTGTTGTATGATTTAACAGTGGTTCTTTTGCATGATTTAAAAGTGGTTCTGTTGCATGATTTTCCAATGGGTTTTGTTGCATTATTTGCCAGTCGTTTTACTGCATGATTTCCCAGTGGTTCTGTTACATGATATACCAGAAATTTCGTTGTTTGATTCACAAGTGATTCATCCGCGTTATAAACAGTGGCTCTGGACTCTGCTTTTAATTTCCTCTTGGTCTTCATTTTTTTGGTTCCTAGTTGTGTTCTATCACACCTACTCTTGAAACTGTGTATGGAGAATGCCACATAATCTTCAGCCGCTTATTCCTCTTATTTACTACTTTGAGACTTAAGCATTTTCTAACATGGCTTTGACTCATCTCATTTTAGTGGTGAAGCAGTGTTTGGTGATGAAGCAGTGTTTGGTGGTGAAGCAGTGTTTGGTGATGAAGCAGTGTTTGGTGGTGAAGCAGTGTTTGGTAGTGAAGCAGTGTTTCGTGGTGAAGCAGTGTTTGGTAGTGAAGCAGTGTTTGGTGATGAAGCAGTGTTTCGTGGTGAAGCAGTGTTTGGTAGTGAAGCAGTGTTTGGTGGTGAAGCAGTGTTTGGTGGTGAAGCAGTGTTTGGTGGTGAAGCAGTGTTTGGTGATGAAGCAGTGTTTGGTGGTGAAGCAGTGTTTGGTGGTGAAGCAGTGTTTGTTGGTGAAGCAATGTTTGGTGTTGAAGCAGTGTTTGGTGGTGAAGCAGCGTTTGGTGGTGAAGCAGTGTTTGGTGATGAAGCAGTGTTTGGTGGTGAAGCAGTGTTTGGTGGTGAAGCAGTGTTTGGTGGTGAAACAAGGTTTAGTGGTGAAGTAGTGTTTGGTGGTGAAGCAGTGTTTGGTGAAGCAGTGTTTGGTGGTGAAGCAGCGTTTGGTGGTGAAGCAGTGTTTGATGAAGCAGTGTTTGGTGGTGAAGCAGTGTTTGGTTGTGAAGCAGTGTTTGGTGGTGAAACAAGGTTTAGTGGTGAAGTAGTGTTTGGTGGTGAAGCAGTGTTTGGTGGTGAAGGAAGGTTTAGTGGTGAAGCAGTGTTTGGTTATGAAGCAAGGTTTAGTGGTGAAGCAGTGTTTGGTGGTGAAGTAGTGTTTGGTGGTGAAGCAGTGTTTGGTGGTGAAGGAAGGTTTAGTGGTGAAGCAGTGTTTGGTTATGAAGCAAGGTTTAGTGGTGAAGCAGTGTTTGGTGGTGAAGCAGTGTTTGGTGGTGAAACAAGGTTTAGTGGTGGAGCAGTGTTTGGTGGTGAAGCAAGGTTTAG
Source organism: Cherax quadricarinatus (assembly GCF_038502225.1). Classification (NCBI taxonomy): domain Eukaryota; kingdom Metazoa; phylum Arthropoda; class Malacostraca; order Decapoda; family Parastacidae; genus Cherax; species Cherax quadricarinatus. The sequence continues at coordinate 21,693,648 of NC_091329.1, forward strand.
TGGTGAAGCAGTGTTTGGTGGTGAAGCAAGGTTTAGTGGTGGAGCAGTGTTTGGTGGTGAAGCAAGGTTTAGTGGTGGAGCAGTGTTTGGTGGTGAAGCAAGGTTTAGTGGTGGATCAGTGTTTGGTGGTGAAGCAAGGTTTAGTGGTGAAGCAGTGTTTGGTAGTGAAGCAGTGTTTGGTGATGAAGCAGTGTTTCGTGGTGAAGCAGTGTTTGGTAGTGAAGCAGTGTTTGGTGGTGAAGCAGTGTTTGGTGGTGAAGCAGTGTTTGGTGGTGAAGCAGTGTTTGGTGATGAAGCAGTGTTTGGTGGTGAAGCAGTGTTTGGTGGTGAAGCAGTGTTTGTTGGTGAAGCAATGTTTGGTGTTGAAGCAGTGTTTGGTGGTGAAGCAGCGTTTGGTGGTGAAGCAGTGTTTGGTGATGAAGCAGTGTTTGGTGGTGAAGCAGTGTTTGGTGGTGAAGCAGTGTTTGGTGGTGAAACAAGGTTTAGTGGTGAAGTAGTGTTTGGTGGTGAAGCAGTGTTTGGTGAAGCAGTGTTTGGTGGTGAAGCAGCGTTTGGTGGTGAAGCAGTGTTTGATGAAGCAGTGTTTGGTGGTGAAGCAGTGTTTGGTTGTGAAGCAGTGTTTGGTGGTGAAACAAGGTTTAGTGGTGAAGTAGTGTTTGGTGGTGAAGCAGTGTTTGGTGGTGAAGGAAGGTTTAGTGGTGAAGCAGTGTTTGGTTATGAAGCAAGGTTTAGTGGTGAAGCAGTGTTTGGTGGTGAAGCAGTGTTTGGTGGTGAAACAAGGTTTAGTGGTGGAGCAGTGTTTGGTGGTGAAGCAAGGTTTAGTGGTGAAGCAGTGTTTGGTGGTGAAGCAAGGTTTAGTGGTGGAGCAGTGTTTGGTGGTGAAGCAAGGTTTAGTGGTGGAGCAGTGTTTGGTGGTGAAGCAAGGTTTAGTGGTGGATCAGTGTTTGGTGGTGAAGCAAGGTTTAGTGGTGAAGCAGTGTTTGGTGGTGAAGCAAGGTTTAGTGGTGAAGTAGTGTTTGTTGGTGAAGCAGTGTTTGGTGGTAAAGCAAGGTTTAGTGGTGGAGCAGTGTTTGGTGGTGAAGCAGTGTTTGGTGGTGAAACAAGGTTTAGTGGTGGAGCAGTGTTTGGTGGTGAAGCAGTGTTTGGTGGTGAAACAAGGTTTAGTGGTGGAGCAGTGTTTGGTGGTGAAGCAGTGTTTGGTGGTGAAGCAGTGTTTGGTGATGAAACAAGGTTTAGTGAAGCAGTGTTTGGTGGTGAAGCAAGGTTTAGTGGTGAAGCAAGGTTTAGTGGTGAAGCAGTGTTTGGTGGTGAAGCAAGGTTTAGTGGTGAAGCAGTGTTTGGTGGTGAAGCAAGGTTTAGTGGTGGAGCAGTGTTTGGTGGTGAAGCAGTGTTTGGTGGTGAAACAAGGTTTAGTGGTGGAGCAGTGTTTGGTGGTGAAGCAAGGTTTAGTGGTGAAGCAGTGTTTGGTGGTGAAGCAGTGTTTGGTGGTGAAGCAGTGTTTGGTGGTGAAACAAGGTTTAGTGGTGAAGCAGTGTTTGGTGGTGAAGCAAGGTTTAGTGGTGAAGCAGTGTTTGGTGGTGAAGCAGTGTTTGGTGGTGAAGCAGTGTTTGGTGGTGAAGCAGTGTTTGGTGGTGAAGCAGTGTTTGGTGGTGAAACAAGGTTTAGTGGTGAAGCAGTGTTTGGTGGTGAAGCAGTGTTTGGTGGTGAAGCAGTGTTTGGTGGTGAAGCAGTGTTTGGTGGTGAAACAAAGTTTGGTGGTGAAGCAGTGTTTGGTGGTGAAGCAGTGTTTGGTGGTGAAGCAGTGTTTGGTGGTGAAGCAAGGTTTAGTGGTGAAGCAGTGTTTGGTGGTGAAGCAGTGTTTGGTGGTGAAGCAGTGTTTGGTGGTGAAACAAAGTTTGGTGGTGAAACAAGGTTTAGTGGTGAAGCAAGGTGTGTTGGTGGAGCAGTGTTTGGTGGTGAAGCAAGGTTTAGTGGTGAAACAGTGTTTGTTGGTGAATCAATATTTGGTCCTGAAGCAATGTTTGATGGTGGAGCAAGGTCTGGTGTTGGGAATAAATCTTTAAGAGTATCGGTGCTGTTGTAGCATATCAAACTCCAGCCCCGTCCTTTTAACCACAGACATCATGGTACAGTTGTAAAAATACTTAAATGGGTGACTGTTGAAAGCGCCTTGAACAGTAGTAATCTGACTATTGTTCTACCCTTGCGCAGTGGCTGCCGTATTTTTTTCTGTTCGCGCCGCTTATCTTTATTTTATCGCCTCTTTTTCTTCTTATATTTATAGTTTACAACCTAACCTAACCTGACCTAATTTAACTTAACCTAATGTAACGTAACCTAACGTTATGTAACCTAACGTAACATAACCTAACTAAAGCCAACCTAACTAAGCCTAACATAACCTAACCTAACTTAACCTAACATAACCTGATTTAATCTACCCTAAACTGACCTAACCGTATGTGAGGAAGTGACTATTGCACGCTAGACGAGTGCCAAACTCTGACGAATTCTGTCGGGAAGACGAACTTGGACAGGATGTGAGTGCCAGACTATTATTCTTGTTTTAATTTTTATATTAATAATTATTATATTATTATTATTGTTGTTGTTGTTGTTATTATTATTATTATTATTTTTATCATTATTATCAATATTATTATCATTATTATTATTATTATTGTTTTTATCATTATTATTATCAATATTATTATCATTATTGTTATTATTATTGTTATTATTATTATTATTATTATTATTATTATTATTAGTATTGTTAATAATAATTCTAATATTTTATTATTATTGTTATTATAATTACTGTTTTATTTTTCTTGTCGTTATTGTTGTTAGTATTGTTGTCGTTGTTGTATTTCTTGCTTATACGTTTCCTTAATACACCGGCCGTCTCTTACCGAGGTCCAGGTGACCCAATAAAAGAAACACGTTTACCATAACTCATTCAGTAGCTAGCTAGTTGTCTTGCAAGAAGTGCGCAGCCATCACTAATCAAATGACCTTCCAAATGCAATATCAAGTTCGGAGTGTCATATGAAATGTGATGTCTGCGGACTGCAGGAGAGTTTTACCTGGAGAGTTTACCTGGAGAGAGTTCCGGGGGTCAACGCCCCCGCGGCCCGGTCTGTGACCAGGCAGGGAAGACAACTACTGAATGATTCATGGTGAATGTGTTTCTTTTTTTCGGGTCTCCTTTCTTCAATAAGAAACTGTAATAGCGTTAAAAATGTCATTAGAGATAGTGATTCATGAAATCTTAATAACGCTACTGGAGATAAATCACGGATCGGGTGAAGCTTGAGCCCATGGTGAGTCCTGAAACAATATACAAATAACCCGCACATAGAAGACAGGAGCTTACAACGACGTTTCGGTCCGACTTGGACTGTTTACAAAGTGACACTAACGAAAAGGTAGGTAGGAGGTGGTAGTGGTAGTAGTGGAGGTAGAAGGTAGTAGTGGGGAGGTAGTAAGGAGGAGGAGGAGCTAGTCAAATACTGAGAAAGAAGAAGACTGCGAGGGAGTTAGGTGCCCACAGAGGGTAAGAGCAAGAACACAGGGGATGGGGGAATAAAAAATGAAGGAACAAATACCCAAGGCAGAAGAAAGACAACCCAAAGGAGAAAAAGGAAAGAGGAAAGGGGAAGAGAGAGAAGAAGAGAAGGAAAAAGGAATCAGGTTAAGTCACGAGTGTTCTGAAGTTTGGAGCATTTTTTCAAAGTAATGGGAAAGGAAGGTATCTAGAGAGACGAAGCCAGGACTAAGATTCATACAAGGAAAGTTGTGTATTAGAGAAGATTCAACCAGACGGCGAGTGTTAAAGTTGAAAGTAGGACAGGCCAGTACGTTAACCACTTGGCCAGCTGGCTCTAATAAGGTTCATCCAACTAGGTATATTTCTATACACCATAGATTGGTTAGCATGCGCCCCACTGTGACCACAAATGTAGTCACACATAGTTGTAGTAGTAGTAGTAGTAGTAGTAGTAGTAAAAGTAGTAGTAACAGAAGTAGTAATAACAGTAGTAGTATATTTGTGGGGAAGGCTTTAGCCCGTAGGGGAATGAGTGGCAGTCAGATTCGATCTAATAAAGGTAAAGTAACTTTAAGTTCCTTACAGCAACACTCCTTTCTACAACATCAAGGCATCAAGGGATTGAAGTAAGTAGTGTTAAGGGAGCGGGAGTTGATCGGGGAAGGGGGGTTGCAGGGGTTATCGATAAATGATGGAAGAGGGGAGGGTGAAAGTGGGGAAAGCTAGGTACAAGGTATGAACTGCAGTGGTAATTAGGTGAGGAAAGTGGTAAAGAGGTAAGAGCTCGCTAGGTGTGAGTGATAATCAGGAGACGAGGTGTAGTCGTAATCAAGTAACGTAAATGTGTTGGACAGGCACCAGGGAAGACTACTATTTTTTTTTTTTTTGGCCTCTCCGTTTGTTTATACATAATACTTAACTCCCGCATTAGTTTCCTGCCATGACGCTTTGTAAATTGCTTATATTTATCTTGACAACACACTACAGTAGACATACCTTTAATTCCAGTCAGTTGAGACAGGAGATAAGGATCATACGCTTCTCAACACATTTTCTGTTAATATGTATTAATTGTGGGTTCAAATACTACTGAGAAATATGATAGAATTTGTGCCAAGTAGAAAGTCATTCATCGAAGGCACTGTGAGTATACAAGTAGTAGGTTCAGTTTATCTATGAACTTAATTTCCGATTTTGCAGAGGGCAGTGTCCCGTGCCACACAGATGTACAGGGTTTGGGCTGGAGTTACTTGCTACTGACACAGGAGAGGCGGCTTTCTGCATAAAAGCTGGCGCCGATCCTGTGTGTCCAGGTGTTTATGTAAATGGTACGACCATCTTCACAACCTCTACTGCCTCTACTATGACTACTTCCAGTGCTAATCCAGGCACAAATACCACTACCACCACTGTGACTACTACCAACTCCAGTACAAGTACAACCAGTGATACTATCAGTGATACTACCAGTGATACTACTAGTTATACTACCAGTGATACTACCAGTGATACTACCATCATTTCTATCACTACCACCGCACAGGTTCTTAGGTGTGATGTACCATCGTGTGTGGATAAACATATAGGAGTGTATGCTTACCCTGAGTGTAAGTGTGAGAAGTACTACACATGTTCGAAGTCTGCCTCAGATTCCAGCAGACTCGTCCTCCACCAGTACACTTGTTCAGGTGGCAAAGTATTCAGTAACGTCACCAATGTTTGTGTCACCAACAGGCTTGCCTGTCCATATCCTCTGCGCTGATTAAATGTTTTTTTATTAAACATATGGAGCTACTCAGGGGTTTCATTCCTTGTATGTACCATCATTTATCTTATTGTGATAAATAACTCAGAAGAATTGTAACCTGATGCGGTCTGAGCCTGAATTTCATCTTAGTCGCTCAGCGTTGTACTAAAACAAGTTCCCCACTAGTTTTCTTTTCATTGCGTTAACCAAAACGTATTCTGTATTCTAGAATAAGACCCACGAAGAACTACACAACTACAACACGACATTCTCGAACAGATAATCCAATGTTATCTTTATTTACTAGATCAATGCACTGCCTTTTTGATAATAATTAATGTCTGTCACTCCCAAGTTTGTTATTCATTTGTGGTAGATACATATACATTTAAGTAATTAACTCCGATATGTGTTACTTTGCCCTTATTAAAATTGAAAATGAAATAAAATTAATTATATACTAGTTAGCTTGCAATCTCCGAAGATTTATTTGTACTATAATGTTGATGTTTAGTCACACACCATTACTGAATTTTCTATTGTACAGAATAATCCGCTATCGATGTCATAAATATTGTAGGGATTTCCGGGTTACTTCCAATTTCCTCAAACTGTTCAAACGGTCATTCCCAGTTGCAGCTCCTGGATTCTAACCAGTTGCTCCGAGACCATGTATGGAGCAGTCAGGAGCAACACTTCCAGACTGTCTGGAGTAGCAGTTTGGAAGTGTTTCAGTATTGCATAACCGCAGTCCCTTGTATCTCAGTGCAACCGACTGGAACAGTGTTGAGTGAGGCATAAATTTGGTTCGCAGACAAAATTTAGTGATGAATATTTGAAGTGAATCAGAAGAGGCATTCACAAATCCTCATATGAAGAGAAATATAACAATTTCTTCAATAAAAATGGCAAATTGGGACATATACAGCCCAAATCTAATTTAAACCTTCCACTAGGAAACACCAGCTTCAAGCGTCTATCATAAAATATACCACCACATTAAGTTTGAAGCCGCTCAGAATTTTCATTATCAAGTTATTAGCTCTGAAGGATGATGCACTCAGAATATATTCCAGGAAAATCGTTATTTCAATTTTCCCTGTTCCGTGAAAAAAGGCAAATTGGGACCTACAAAGGCCAAAATCAATCCAGCTTTTTTTCTAAGTAAAAATTATTTACCAGCGTTTAAGTACGTAATTAAGTTCGTAACACAAGTTTTTACAATATCCTTTAGGACACAAATATTATGTGCAGATAAGAGCACATTATGTATTTTTAATCATGTGATAACCCGATGGAGTTCAACACTGTAAATGATTTGTGATCAGCAGAAACTAATTTGGTTAAAACTTACACAACCTAAAATCACTGCGAAGCTTTGTTTGAAGAAAATATAAGCAGGCAAAGCTTAAAACTAACTACATGAGACATTCTCCTGTTATTGCGCAACATTCAACATAATGTGCGCCTACACAGTCTAAAGCCAAAAAAAAAAAAAATATGGTTCAGAAAGACACGTAAGCAAACACTAGGATATATTTATTAGAAAGCATTTCGGTCCTGGGACCTTGATCAAGGTCCGAGGACCGAAACGTTTTTAATTAATATGTCCTAGTGTCTTTCTAAACCAATACGTCGGTATTTATTACCAAGGTTTATAAAAAAAACTGTTTCATAAGATGACTCAGCCATTAAAATTTGATGCTATTCATAATTTTGTTTATTTTAAACGGGAGTAAACAGTGAGCATGTTATATTGCACCTGTGGAATGAGAGGCATTCACGTTCCCCCCAAGCAAGGGGGAGGATCACTCTAGTTCCTTGGATCACGAGTCACACCAGCATCAAGGATAAACAATGTATCAAATACTATTCCGAAAAGAGCAAAAATTACAATACCTTGAGTGGAACAATACTTAAATAGCCCGCATAAACCAGAAAGAAAGTTATATGTGTAGATACTATTACATTTAGAGATCAAAAGGGACAAAATAGCAGACACTATTAACACCTATTTTCTTCTAAATTGCCTTTTAAAACATTATAAACTATTATTTTTGGGGGAAAGTTAGTTTATATTACTGGGCAGAGCACGTTCCTCTCTGCCATCATCTTTTTGGATTTTACGGCCCAAAAATAAAAATCGAAAAATGTCCCCGAGTATCTTAGAATACTATAATAGAAGAATTTTGACAGCAATCATACTTGTGGAAAATACTGTATATATTTTCCGGAAATACGGTAATTTATAGGTAAATAGATGCCCAATATTGTATTTTTAAAAGAAGCATGTTATCGAAAAAAAGAAGACACTCGCCATCTTGGTTTTGAATTTTGCACAAACGTTGGTGTAATGGGAAGAACTTTTCGTGCTCTAGAGGTTAAAATTGTGTTGACACCTCTCAAATAGGAGGCGACATTGTTGGATGTGCATTCCTGCATAACTTGAGATATCAGACGACTGGACAAGACAGCTCCAGGAACCTCAGATAAGCTCTCTAGATTTGTGTGTAATTCTGGCCAGCATTATTTTCATAGATTTAGTTAGAGTGAGGTTTTCTGAGTATGATACACATTAATCTCCAGTCAAATTGGTGAGTGATATTAAGATATATTTTCCTTCTGTTATGTAATTGTGTATATATATATAACCATTTATTATTTTTAATATACAGTCCACAAATTTATATATTTACCAGTATTCCTGGTGTATGTATATTTCATTTAATTAATAGGTCCAGAGCAACTTGTGGTTATGACAGTGGTAGGTATCGAAGGGGGACATTTTTTGCGACCAAGGTGTCCCAAATTCCTACTTGTCTATGTAACATTGATAAATAATAATTATCTTTGTTATCATTTACTGTTATGTACATAATTAGTTACATTCAGATAAATGCAATTTTCCACAATACTGTTACAAAACTATGCCATTTTACTTTATTCAGTCGTCAATTCTCTTGTCACTATGGTTCACTCAGCATTGATTAATACCTCGTACAGAGAACAGCTGCCTTGATCGGACCGGTGAATACGATGGCTCAAGCAAACCATGATTTATGACTGCAAATTTTGAAGCAACAAGAGCACTGCCATCTTATCAGAGTCCTCTGAGTCCGGTTCCACTGCCATCTTATCAGAGTCCTCTGAGTCCGGTTCCACTATACGTATAAATCCTCCGCATCAGGGTCTTTTTTCTCCTTGGCGGTAATGGAAGCAGAGTAGTCACCATTGTGTTGTTAGTGTATTCGTCACTTGTTTTTGTTATAGGATGACCCGGGGCGGCTAAATAGTGTACCACCACAAGAAAATAACGCATAGGTTAGGTAGTACCCGTCAGGAAATAGGACAAGTAAAGAGAGCGGAACGTTGCCACAATAAAATGTCACATTAGTTGCACTTGTGTCCTTTTACCTAACACATTGTCGGTAATTCTACCAACATTAATACAACAGGACAAGTGTTTCCTGAAGCGGGTCTTAGTCGTATGATGACCCGCCATTGGAGGTTTTGGTCATCTGACCGAGGTCTTCCACTGACTTATCCGTCCACCCCTATAAAAATTAATATTATTAAAAGGAAATAAACATTAGGAGACGCCTTGCGTTTGACAGTCCTGGACACATCTTCCCTACTTAAAGCCTTCATAACCACACTTTTTTTTTGCCGAACTTGGAGGATTGAATGTTTAATATTTAAGTTGCTGGACGAAATTCTGCAGCAAATGAAACATCGTTGGTATTTACAGAGTTAATTATTCCTCGCTGTGTGTTCAAGTTGTGAGACAGGATGAAGGCAGCGGGAATACACTGTTCTTGCATAATGGCTTACCAGTACTACGCTCTCTGTTGAAGCCTCATACACTAATAAGTGTATAAAGGCAGCAAATATCTCAAGGACCGAGTATCTTAAACTATCTTAACCTCTTCAGGCCTCTCGATCTCGCAGCTTACAAAGTGCGACAACCTTACCACAGGTGTGACTAATTTTCACCTGCGTTATGTAAATGTTTTAATAACCTCACCTGACTCACGTCTCCAACATTGCTTGAGTATTACCCTTAATTACATGACGAAATTAATTAACATAACTCATTTATAATTTTAATCCATAATATATTAACACTATACTAATTTGTAGTTTGCAATAACCATGAGTTGTGAAGTTAACACAAATGTTCATTCATTTGTTTTGCTACAGTAATTTACGTATAAATTTAGATTAATTAATTCAAGACAGTTAACAGTAATCTTAGTGATTATGAACGTGTTATATGCAGCCTTAATTAATGACCATTGTATAGCTTTAAACCTAATTAACCAATCAACCATCATAAGTAACTAGTTGAATAATATACTAAATAAAGATGTAGCAGACATACGAGGCTGTCAGTGAGTTAGTTGATCAGGTTATGATAACATCATGTGGAAGAACACACACACGTACAGTTATTAGCACTTGTTGCAGGAAACGCTTCGCCACGTTTGGATTTATGATGTCGCTACGCTTTTTCTTCTGTAACGTCAGAAATGTGCGCAAGTCTTCCATCCAAGCTAGTGACGTAGCAGATATTACCACGTATGTCACAGAGGGATGATGACGTGAAGAATGACCCACACCAGTTCAGGATGTAGTGTTTATCCGCGGTGACGTCATAATTTGATCGTCCGACAACAATTCTGAAGCGCTGATGCTTTAACTTTATTTTAGTAATGTATGTTCACGGGTCAGTTGGGCTGCTGAAGTGCTAATGACTGCTACTGTGAAGGCAGAACAAGTGTGCCGTCAAGTGATGGAAGAGCTGAAGGTGGCTGGAAAGAGAATTGACCCTCTTAAAAAGAAGTGCAAAGGTTTATTTTTAGACCAGAGAAGGGGAGACCAGCTACAACCAAGAGGAGACCAGTCACCACCAAGAACAGACCAATCACAACAGTGAGACCAGTTACAACCAAGAGGAGACTAACCACAACAATGAGACCAGTCACAACAGAGAGAAGACCAACCACAATAACAGGAAACTGATTCACAGGAAATGTTGGAAGATGAAGAAGATTCAAGAAAAACTTATTGTCAATACTGCAAATTCTTTGTCTGTGTTACTTGAAGAATGTAGATTAGTCATCCAGAACATCATAACAAACAAACTTAACTAGTAAACGTAAGAATATTGTTTAGTGGGAGATTCCCAGATCATATTCATAGCCAGGACTCTTTTGTAATAAGAATAGGAAGATTAGGCAGAGAGTGTTTTCCAGTGACTGATGGAGGAAGTTGCTAGCCGACTTAACAGCACGGTAAGTAAAAAGACACGTGCAACTAATGAGACATTTTATCATCGCAACGTTTCGCTCTCCAGCTCCTGACGCAATAAAATGATTTAGTAGTTTCACATGTGTCTTTTTACTTAACATATTGTCAGTAATTCTCCCAGAATTATTACAACTTAACATAACTGGTAATGAGATAAACCTTTCTTTATCTGCCTCAGCCCTGGAGGGCATGATGCTAGCAAGCGTACGCGTAAACATTCCTCTCGTGTGTATCACTTTGCTAAGGAAGGTTATTGGAAATAAATAGCTGTGACTAGCCAAGGACTCGAACCCATGTTGTTTTGGCCCACCTCATGGTGAGTGAAAAACCACATGATGCTCTAACCCACAGGACCAACAAATTCTACACGAATCACTCACCAAGTAGAGCTAGGTGTTTTACCGTGATCCGAGGACATACGTTGGTGGGGGTGCCTCTGAGCTAATCTCATTGGGATCACGGTAAAACACCTAGCTCTGCTGGGTGCGTGATTCTTGTAGGATTTGGTGATCCTGTGGGTTAGAGCATCATGTGGTTTTTCGCTCACCATGAGGAGGGCCAAAACAACATGGGTTCGAGTGCTTGGCTAGTCACAGTGATGATATACATATATATATATATATATATATATATATATATATATATATATATATATATATATATATATATATATATATATATATATATATATATATATATATATATATATATATATATATATAGTATATATATATATATATATATATATATATATATATATATATATATATATATATATATATATATATATATATATATAATATATATATATAATATATATATATATATATATATATATATATATATATATATATATATATATATATATATATATATATATATATATATATATATATATATATATATATATATATATATATATATATATATATATATATATATATATATATATATATATATATATATATATATATATATATATATATATACACTATATATATATATATATATATATATATATATATATATATATATATATATATATATATATATATATATATATATATATATATATATATATATAGGTAGTAGGTTGGTAGACAGCAACCGCCCAGGGAGGTACTACCGTTCTGCCAAGTGAGTGTAAAACGAAAGCCTGTAATTGTTTTACAAGATGGTAGGATTGCTGGTGTCTTTTTTCTGTCTCAAACATGCAAGATTTCAGGTATGTCTTGCTACTTCTACTTACACTTAGGTCACACTACACATACATGTACAAGCATATATATACACACCCCTCTGGGTTTTCTTCTATTTTCTTTCTAGTTCTTGTTCTTGTTTATTTCCTCTTATCTCCATGGGAAAATGGAACAGAATTCTTCCTCCGTAAGCCATGCGTGTTGTAAGAGGCAATTATTATTATTATAATCAAAAAGAAGCGTTAAGCCACAAGGGCTATACAGCGCTGCAGGGTAGGGAAGGAAGCGAGGGTATTGGATGGCAGAAGGGAGGAGGGATGAAAGGTGGGTCCATCAGCGAGAAGGGAAGGTAAAGAGAGAGCAGCGGAGCGAAGACGACGACAGAGGTAAATTCTGCGTGCTCGTTGATAAAGTGGGCAGTCCAACAGAATGTGGCTGACTGATAATGGAGCTTGGCAATTCTCACAGAGAGGAGCAGGGCGCCTCTCCATGAGATATCCATGAGTAAGACGAGTATGGCCAATGCGAAGACGGGAGAGAGTAGTCTCCCAACCTCGACACTGGTGATAAGAAGACGGCCAGTAACCTATACTCGGTTTAATAGATTGAAGTTTGTTGCCGAGCATAGTAGACCAACGTTGTCGCCAACGGGTGTGAAGGTGGGAAGATATTGCAGCAAAATAGTCCGTAAATGGAATACCTCTAAGAAACTGGTAGGTCATGTACTGCTGACCGCGCAGCAGTGTCTGCCTGTTCATTGCCCTGTACGTCAACATGACCAGGGACCCAACAAAAAACAATATCTTTATGCTTGGTAAAGATGCGGCGTAGCCAAAGTTGGATACGGAGGACTAAGGGGTGAGGTGTATCAAATTTTTGTATAGCCTGTAAAGCACTAAGGGAGTCTGAGACAACCACAAATGATGACACAGGCATAGATGCAATACGGATAAGTGCTGTAAGGATGGCATATAATTCAGCAGTAAAAATACTAGCCGAAGATAGTAAATGCCCTTGTACGACACTGTCCGGAAACACTGCTGCGAATCCTACGCCGTCAGAAGACTTAGAGCCATCTGTGTACACAGCAATGGCATGAGAATGAGAGTGAAAGTGGTCAAGAAAAAGAGAGCGGGAAACGACCGTAGACAGTTGGGTTTTCGAGCAAGGGAGGGAGAAAACAGACTCGAACAGCTGGAACTTCCCAGGGGGGTAGGGAAAAGTGAGATGCTACATGTACATAGAAAGGTGGTAGTTGAAGAGAAGACAAGAGCGAATGAAGGCGAAGAGAGAAGGGACGGAGTAAACAGGGGCGGCGAACAAATAAAGAATGTCTACTAATATCAGTGACCATTCTATAAATGGAAGGATTGCGGAGATCATGAGAGCGTACATAGTAGCGCAGGCAATGGGCATCACGGCGATCAGATAAGGATGGAACGTTCACTTCTGCATAGACGCTCTCGACAGGGGAAGAGCGAAAAGCACCAAGGCATAAACGTAATCCTTGGTGATGAATGGGGTTAAGGTTAGAGAGAGTAGCAGGAGATGCTGCTGAATAGATCTGGTCACCATAATCAAGTTTCGATAAAATAAGGGTGGAATGTAGGCGAAGGAGGGTTCGATGATCAGCTCCCCATGAAAGATGAGCAAGGGTTTTAAGAAGGTTCAGCCGGCTGTGACAAGTTGCCTTCAGAGAGGTAATGTGAGGTTTCCAGGATAACCTACGATCAAAGAGGAGGCCCAGAAACTTGACTGTATCACGTTCAGGGATACGGGAGCCATAGAGCTACAAAGGATGATCGGAGATGACAGAGCGTCTAGTGAAAGTAATTTGGTGGGTTTTAGTGCTGGAAAATTTAAACCCACGTGTGGTGGCCCAATTGGAAACACGGTCGACTGCATGTTGGAGAGAAACTGTAATGAGGTGACAGTCAGCGCTTGCACAGGCAATAGCGAAGTCATCAACATAGAGTGATGACCAAATATTTGATGGAAGACTAGAGGCCAAATCATTAATAGCAAGGAGAAAAAGTGTTGTGCTCAGAACACATCCCTGGGGGACACCTTCAGCTTGGATAAAGTCCGGGGAGAGCACATTATTAACCCGAACACGGAAATGCCTGTCAGTTAAAAAGTTCTTAAGGAAGGATGGTAGATTGCCTCGAAGGCCTAAGGAGTGGGCTTGGGCTAAAATATTATACCTCCAAGTTGTGTCATATGCCTTCTCAAGGTCAAAAAATATGGCAATAACTGAGTGGTTATTTGCAAAGGCATTACGAACATACGTATCCAAGCGTAGTAAGGGGTCTATGGTAGAACGTCCCTTACGAAAGCCATATTGATGAGTGGAGAGACTGTTGTGTGTCTCTAAATACCACACTAAACGTCTATTTACTAGGCGTTCCATTACTTTGCAAACTGCACTGGTAAGAGCAATGGGACGATAGTGGGAGGTTTCATGTCCCGTAGTGCCTGGTTTGCGGAAAGGGAGAACAATGGCGGATTTCCACAGCTGTGGAAGAACTCCTTGTGACCAAATAAGATTGTAAAGGCGTAATAGGACTGCAAGGGCTGACTGATGTAAATGTTGTAGCATACGAATATGAATGTCGTCGGGCCCAGCTGCCGATGATCGACAAGCTGAGAGTGTTGCCTCCAGTTCTTGAAGTGTAAAAGGCACATTATACTGTTCTTCTCTGAGAGAAGAAAAGTCCAAGGGTGCTAACTCTCTGGCAGACTTTGAGGAAAGAAATGAGGGGCATAGATGGAGTCCCTGAGAAATACGGACCAGATGATTGCCAATTTCATTGGCAACATCTAGTGGGTTTGCTATATCAACACCGGCAACCCGCAGAACAGGAGCCGGGTCAGGAAAATATTTACCACTCAGTTTTCGTACTTTTTTCCAGACTGCACTCATAGAGGAAGCAGAGGTGATGGTGGAAACAATCTCGCCAGCAAGTGCGTTTAGCGTCACGGATGACACGGCGAGCGATCGTACGCTTCTGTTTAAAATCAAGGAGTCTCTCTGTGGTTCTATTGTACCGATACCTGCCCCATGCAGTGCGTTTCAAACGTACTGCACGAGCACAAGCAGGAGACCACCAAGGCACGCATTTCTGAGAATGCCTGCCCGAAGTTTGGGGTATAGAATGAGAAGCTGCGGTTAAAACGGAGGACGAGAAGAGGTGTAAAAGCTCATCGATGGAGGACGAAGAAGGAACCTCTTTAAAAACAGTTAGGTGTGAGTAAAGGTTCCAATTTGCCCGATCAAATTGCCAGCGTGGGGTGCGAAGAGGTGGCGAATATGAAGGGGAAGTAAGAATGATTGGGAAATGATCGCTGTCATGTAAGTCCAGGAGAACAGACCAAGTGAAGTCTAATGCGGTGGAGGAAGAGCAGACTGAGAGATCGATGCAAGAGAGAGTATGAGTCCGAGGATCAAAATGGGTGCGAGTACCTGTATTTAAAACATGAAGGGGGTGGGTGGTAAGAAAAGCCTCTAACTGAATTCCATAGGAATCACAGTGAGACCCCCCCCAGAGGAAATGGTGGGCATTAAAATCACCAAGTAACAGAATCAGTGGCGGTAATGACGAAACAAGAAAGGCAATATCCGGAATAGATAATGCCCGAGAAGGAGAGAGATATAAAGAACAGAGCGTATACCACCTATGTAAGTCGATACGGGCTGCTGTGTAATGCAGCGAAGTATGAACAAATAGCTGATGGTACGGAATATCAGTGCGTAGAAGAAGGGCACTTTCATTAAAGGTCCCATCAGGAAAAGGATCTGAAGAATACAATAAATTATAGCCTGAGATGGGAGAAATAACAGCAGAGTGTAATTTTGGTTCCTGTAAGCAAACACCAACAGGGGCAAACTGGGAGAGTACCATCTGAAGCTCACCCCGATTACCCCTGAGGCCGCGTATATTCCACTGTAAATAAGCCATGATTGGCAATGATAAAGATACTTGAAATCTGCAGGTAAGGGTTCCTATGGACTAGAGGGGTTAGAAAAGTCCACATGCGGAGGCAGTGGAAAGTGTTCAAGCAGCGAAGGAACGGTGCACTGTGAAGAAAGGGGTTGCACAGATGGAGCAGAAGAGAGAGAAAGAACGGAAGGTGGATCAGTGTCCATTGATGGTTTGGTCTCTGCAATATATTCAGAGATTGCTTCAAGTGTTTCGGAATTCAGAGACATCGTATGGGAGACAATATTGGAAATGGTAGGGGGAGGATGAGTAAAGATTGGAACTGTATTGGACTGTACCAAGGTAGGGGGGGGCGAAAGGGTGGAGGGAACTGGAGAAACGTGGCAGGGGACAGAAGAGGCAGAAACCTGGGAGGTGGCAGAAGAGGAAGAAACTTGGGAGGGAACAGGGGAGGAAGATACAGTACGAGGAGGAGGGTGAACCTCTACACTTGTAACTGAGCCAGTGAGAGGGGGAGAACCAGGGACAGAGACAGGGAGGGTAAAATGAGGAGGTGGAAGGTGGGTAGGAGGTGTTAACGGACCTTTTTTTGACTTTTGAGAAGTAGAGGGACGATTGGGAGGAGGTGTCGTACGAGGTCTCGTCGATACTGAGGCTTGTGAGAGAGAACACGAAGAAGCGAGATCAGACTGAGGCGTTGAAGTAGGGATGTCTGAGCCGAGGACAGCAAAAGGATTAGATACAGGAGTGACTATGGGAGAGGTAACCACAGAGGTGGGTGTAGAAGATGGGATACCAGAAGTGGGGGGACGTTTTGAAACACGGGAATAAGAAACACGTGGGAGTCTCCCTTGGAGGCGGAGATGAGAAACTGCCATGGCATAAGGGAGACCTTCTGTCTCTTTGAGGTAACTGATTTCCCGCTCGTTTAAATAGACTTGACAACAGCGAGAGTACGAAGGGTGAGCCTCATGACAGTTAAGGCAAGAGGGAGATCGATTGCAAGACGTATTAGAATGGTCATCGGCACCACAGACTGGGCATTCGGCGATAGATCTGCAATATTTCGCTGGATGGCCAAATCGCCAGCAATTTCTACACTGTTGTGGTGTAGGGATCACCTTTCGAACTTTTAACCGATGTCCTGCTATATAAACTGAGGATGGGAGTTCTCGGCTGTCAAAAGTTAAACGAGCCACATTGCTAGGGTATCGTCTCCGCCCGCGGGCAGGAAGAACGTAAGTGTCTACCTTGAGGATTGGGAGATCTTGGAGTTCCAGCTGTTCAAGAATGTCAGTGCCACATGTCTGGAAATTTTGTTGAACTATGGTATGGGGCAGAATGACAGTACCACTACAAGAATTGAGGGAATGATGTTTTTCAAGAGTGACAGGAACAGTATCGATATGGGAAAGACGAGAGAGCTCATGAGCCTGGGTAGCATTCTGTATGGTGATGATGCGCGTACCGCTCTTAAGAGCATGAAAAGAAATATCTTTACCAACATGGCGTAGGAGTGCCTTGCCAATACTGTGGTCAGAAAGATAGGCAGTAGAGGAAGTCGGTCGTAAAGTGAAGAATTTAGTCCATTGTTCAGTCTGAAACTGAGCGTGGAAAGGTAGTGAAGGACGTGTCGATCGTTTCTGAGAAGAACGAGAAGGTGGAGAAGTATCATCAGCAGGTAATTGTCGTTGGCGTTTAGGTGTGGGACCAGAGTTGGTCCGATGTGGAATGGGTCAGCGATTTGAAAATTGCCGCACCACAAGTAGCGCAGATGCAGCATGGAACCCGTGCCATACCCTACCCATCATGCTAGTAAACTAACAATCTGGGATAGCAACCTCACATCTGCCGAGCTACCTCGGTGGACAAAAGAGAGGGCGGCCGGATATCCGCCACAAAGCATACCTCCTTCGGCCACCACCCCTGGAATCCGAAAGGTGGCTTCCAGAGATACACCCGTCGCCTGAAAGACACCCAAAGCTACTCCGGGATACCGGAGAAGGATCGGGACATCCCCAGGCGATCCAGATTCCACGGCAAACTACGCCACCGCCAAGAACCTCAACGGAATGGGATGGACCCCGGTATCTTTTCCCCTACCTAGGAACTAGCGCGCCTGTGGGAGAAATCCCAAAGGCCAAAAAGAGGAAGGGCAAAAGGGAGGGGTGGGGAGGAGGAGGAGGAAAGGAAAAAGGAGAGGATGGGGAGGATGGGATAGGGGAGGGGAGGTTGGGGGGTAATTAGGTTCGGTCTGAAGAAGAAGACCGACAGGTCTAATTCCTCAGACCAAGAGCCTCTTCACCACGCCAAGGAGCCCCCCTTGAAGAGGGAAGAGGCGACTAAAATGCCGGGAGCAAGGGGCTAGTAACCCCTTCTTCTGTATATATTACTAAATTTAAAAGGCGAAAGTTTCGTTTTTCCTTTTGGGCCACCCAGCTTTGGTGGGATATGGCTGGTGCGTTGAAAGAATACATACATATATATATATATATATATATATATATATATATATATATATATATATATATATATATATATATAACAAAAACGTCCCAGAGGGATGACTAGGAGACTAAAACACTTCATAGAAGAGAAGAGAGGAATTTAAAGCCAAACCAAAAGAGAAAACAATCACTTTATGAACCAATAAGTTCATATTAAATGAGAAATAAAGAACTGCATAAGTTGCTAGTGAATCCAAAACATCCCAGAGAATTCCTTCAAGTGTAAAGGACAAAAATTTCCTTTCAGTGTTAACACATGAAAACACAAATGATATGTTAATAATTAATATAGATGACCTGAAGAAAACAAATTTTGTAACATCATGGTGACCAGGGGCATTATAATCTCAGAAGTCAACAGACTAGATTTTACGAACATAGTCGGTCCCTGGGTTATAGTGTTTTTCGTAAAAAAATAAACTTAGTACGTCTAGGTACTCACTTCAGAGGAAAAGGAATTTTCTTAGTTTCTATTTAATTTGTTAATAATCATAATAATCACTTAAATTCACCTTCTCATATTTTGCACTATGAGTAGAATACTTTTACCATTCCTTATTAAAGCAACACAGTACTAGGTCACGTATTTACAAATGGCTCTGAGTGAGTCACGAAATATTAGTAGATGCACATGCACAGGCGTTGCCTAAAAATTCGAACACATTAATAGATTTCTTATGATAGGGTTCATTTTACAATAAGTCCTCATACACTACAGAGGCTTGCTCACTTGGCTTCACTTTCTCTAAGAGCTTCTCAACCGCCTTCTCCAACCGAGATAAGTCTTAGCAGCAAGTTCCCGAAAATTCCTGGGATTTTCTAGGGAGGCGAATGGTGGTTTAGAGGTGGATACTTCCCTCGACCCTTCCTGGTCCAGAGGAAGGTATGAACTGAACTCTGTGAGGCTTTACCAGCCCACTTTGTCTCGGTCGGAGCAGGGGTTGAGCAGCTCAAAACACCTACTGGTGCTTGGCCAGGTCACCAGCAGTTGACACTAATTAAATGACCTACCTAAATACAAAGCTAAGTAATACGACCAGATAATATTATAAAGTCGAGTAAATCCATTTTAGCTACTAATGGAATTACTCCTGAATATAATATTAAGTGAAATAGCAAAAATAACGTGTAATAGTATACCATTGTGATAATAAGAAGAAAATGAACAAAATGAACAAAAGGGTGTAACATCCCCTCCACACGACCAAATGTCGCACTGACAATAGGACAAAAATAATCCTGAATCTTTTAGATTCAGTAGAAAAACTGAAATACCAATATAGCAAGACTGATATACATTTCACCGCCAATTCGTCCCAGACAATCTTCATGTGTTCTGAAGGTATTCAAGGAGGATATTGTTGAGACGACAGACATCTGCCTCAACAGAATTGGGTTCTCTCTTGGCCTTTGGTGACACGAATGCTGTCTCTCAAGTAAAATGTAAGGACACAGCAACTGGTCTCCAAGCTTCATCCTCCATAACTAAACTGTAAACAGTACCACTCATTCACATAACTGTAGGCAAAAAAGGAAATATTAGGCGTAAGTTAGAACAGGGGCATATTGGTACAACTGGTTCATTGTTCGCATCGCTATTGGGCCGTGCGGACGGGCTGCGCAGTAGCTCCCACTTCACCTGGTTTCTGCGCAGTTTTCACTGATCAAACATGGTGGATTACACCGGCAGGAGGATTAACACAGTCTGCATTGAGCTGTTAAGGGGTTCTCTGAGCCCTGCTACGATGAACGTACTTCTTCCTGCAATTATTAGGGATCTATATGGCATCCCTAACGAGGAACTGTATGGTGTGGCCCTTAACGGGATGAAAAGAGTATTTGTGAAGTTTCTGAGGGCCAGTTTCTACAGCAGTGTGGTGGAGGAGTACCAGGAACGCCGAATGTGCCTCAACTCGACGATGGATGTGTGTATGCATGACGTGTCTACTTACTATACGTGGGTACGGGTGAGAAATGTACCCTTTGAGGCGACCAAGTTTGGTATAGAGGACGTTTTCAGCAATTACGGAGTCATTCATGAGGCTAGAGGAGGGGTATGGCGGGATGGACCATATGAGGGCCTCCCGGAAGGTTCATACAACATCAAGATGACATTAAAGAAGCCTATACCTTCGTATGTGATGTTGACTGGCAACAGAAATCAGGTATATGTGTCTTATGCGGGACAAAGGAGGACGTGTCGTCTTTGCAACTCTTATGACCATATAGCGGCGCAATGTGCACGTAGAGTTGCCCCAGGGGTGCCAGCCCCGGTGGAGGAGGTCCAGCAGACGAGTGTGGTGGCGACGGCGAAAACTGGGACTCCTCTATGGAGTGAGGAGGTGGAGAAGGAGGGAGAACAGATGGGGACGTGTGTCACACTCCCGGTGGAGGATGGAGATCCTACTCCAACGCCTGTGGTGGTGGAGGAAGTGGCGGAGTCGACACAGGAGGTGTCCTTGGAGTCTGTGCTCCAGGAATTCTTGGAGGAGACTTTGGTAGGAGAGGACATGGATGGACGGCCCAGTGATAGGCAGCGATTGCAAGGGCTGAGTGAGAAGAAGGGAGAAACAGGGAATAGTGGACAGGATACACTTGTGGTGGCAGAGGTACACAGGGAGGATGTACCTGAGGAAGAGATGGCTTTGGGAGGCAGCTCTAGGAAGCGGCCAGCGGGGTTGACTGAATTGGACGACGTTTTAACACCTAGGCAAAGACTAGGTAAGAAAGCATGGGCAGAGGCGGTACGAAAATCCCCTACAGGGGGGGGGAGTACAGGGAAAATCGGGGGGGAGGGACAGGGGGGGAGGGGGTCTTATTAAAAAGAGTAGTAAGGAAAGTGTGAGCAGCTTGAAGGGAAGTGTGAGCAAGCCACAGCGGCACAGAGGTAAGCCGCCTTTCCTTGACCATTCAGGTGTGTAACAATAAATGCTAATGGCCTAAAGACTGAAGTAAAAAGGGTATGGTTGGAGTGGTTCCTCAAAAGGTATGACGTGGATGTTTGTTTCCTACAGGAGCATAACCATAAGTCAGGTAGTGAGTTGCGATTGAGAGGATATAAGTTGTTTGTAAGCATGGCAATGCTTTTAAAGGGAGGAGTGGCTGTTTTAGTAAAGGAGACCAGTCGTAAGCTTCTGTCTTTTATGTGCGGGTTATTTGTGTATCGTTCCAGTCACGGTATTGTGCCTTTTTGTTATTTATTTAAGGAGACCAGTCCATTGCGAGTCATGGGGTGGGAGGAGGGGGGAGGGGGGAGGGTTGTTCGGGTGGATGGGTGGTGGGGGGAGAGCAGGGTATGTTTTGTGGGAGTTTATATGCCCGTGATTGGTAACGTGAGGATAAAAACAGACTTTGTTCGGGACGTATTGTTATACTATCTCAGGGGTTTACCTGCTATCGCGATAATTGGAGGTGATTGGAATTGTGTGATTAGGCAGGCAGACGTCATACCTAGGGGGGCAGGGTGCGTGTTGGGTGTCTTACGGGATGCATTGCATGATGTCGGGGTCGTAGATGTGGTCGGCAGGAGGGAGTATCAGGTCGAGCACACCTATGTACAGGGGAGTTATGAGGCAAGGTTGGATAGGATTTATGTGAGGCAGGGGATAGGAGTGGAGAGGGTTAGAACAGTAGACGTGGGTTTATCTGACCACAGAGCAGTGTTGGCTGACCTTCGGGTGGATGGTATTCCGAGAATATATCAGAGTTATTGGAAATTAAATGTGAGGCTTTTACAGGAGGAAGATCAAGGTTGGTCCTTTCAGACATGGTGGAAAGGGTTTTGGGAGGCTAGGGATGAGGAGGTGGATTTGCTAGATTGGTGGGAGTTGCAGGCAAAGGTGCAGATTGCAGGATTTTTTAAGAAGAGGGGCAGGGAACGGGCACGCTGGAGGTTTGGATTGCAGAATTATTTAGAGGGCCAGTTGAATGATTGTTATGGGGGGGTAGGGAAGGTGTGGGAGGAGTTATGGGGGAACTTAGAAGTCGTTTAGTGGAGATGCATAATGAACGTTTTGATGCACTCAGGGTCAGGGCAGGATTGGAGGACGTACTAAAAGGTGATAAGCCAACCGGGTATGTACTCCGAAAATTCAAGGACAGACAGTTGAGGAATACCGTGGCACATATTGTCGTGGAGGGAGGGGAGGGTTATGTGCAGGGACAGGGTCTCTCTGACACAGATTCTATCAGTAGGTATACTGATTATTGGTTTACGGAGAAATGGAAGAGAAGGGGAGGGGTGGTTGGGTTAGACACATTTAGAGCTATAGGGGTTTATCAGGGTTTGGGGCAGGGGGATTGGGAAATGTTGGAGGGAGGCATTACGGGGGCAGAGGTGGGGGAGGTGGTGAATGGGTTGAGTCAGGGGAAGGCACCGGGAATAGATGAGTTATCTAATGATTTTTACAGAGCACATTGGGAGGATCTGAGGGAGTGCCTAGTGGCGGTTCTGAATTATATGTTGAAACGTGGTAGGATGGCGCAAACACAGAGAACTGGGGTTGTTGTTTTGGTGCCAAAGAAGGGGGGGGAGGAGAAGGGTTTGGGAGATTATCGTCCGTTGTCGTTAATGTGTACGGATTACAAAATTTTTGCGAAGGTATTGGATAACAGGTTAAAGAAGGTGATTGGGAATAGCATACATGAGGGGCATGGGATACCGGGACTGACTATGAAGAATGGGCACAGTGGGATAAGGGATTTTATAGAGAACTGCCAGGGAGGGGGCGTCCTTGGCTTGGATTGGGCTCAGGCCTATGACTGCGTGAAGAGGGACTTTTTGTGGGGCTGTTTGGAGAAATTGGGTTTTGGAGGGGGGGTAGTGAGGTGGGTGCGCACTCTATATGAGGGGGCTGTCATGAGGGTGCAGGTTAATGGAAAGCTGGGGGGGGGCGGTGATGATGGAACAGGGATAAAGGCAGGGTTGCCTGCTGTCGCAGTTGCTCTTTGCATGTGTGCAACATCCTTTCTTTGAGGCTGTGGAGGAGGAATTGCGGGGGGTAGGGGGGAAGCATGGGGGGAATAGTAGGTTATGTGGATGACACAACTGTGTTAGTTACGAGTGGGGAAGCTTTAAGAAGGGTGGGAGAGGTGATAAGGAGTTTTGGGAATGTTTCAGGAATGGTAGTTAATTTAGCAAAGTCTAGGTTATTGGAGGTAGGAACATGGATTGGGGGGAGATTGGGGGAGGAGATGGGATGGACGGTTTGTGACAGAATTAGGGTGTGTGGGATATGGTATATGAAGCAGTTGCAGGAATGTAGGAGGATTAACTCAGAAACAGTCACGAGTAGGGTTATAGGCAAGTTAAAAGGTTTGAGGGTTAGTGAAGTGGCGTTACAGCAGAGGGCGTTGGTAATTAACTCGGTGGTGTATAGTAAGGTCTGGGGTGTGGCGGAGGTGTTCCCTTTGAGGGTGCAGGATATACAGGAAATACAGAGGAGGGTGTTGAGGTTTGTGTGGGGGTTTGGGAGGGCCTGGTTGTCCAAGGATGTGGTCATGACGGAGGTGAAACGGGGGGGACTAGGTTTGTTGGCCTTAGGGCCTAGGGTAATGGCATTATATATTAAGCAGAGGTATCTAAGGGTGGGGGGGGGAGAGGGGTGTTAGGGTGGATAGGGTGATGAGGGATGCTAGAAACTGGTGGTGTGGCAGGGATTTGAGAAAGTGTGAAGATGTAATAAGATTCATGTTGACAGTGAGGCAGGTTAAAAGTTTGAAGGTAAACACAGTGGTGGGTGTGGTGTGGGGAAGGGGTGTATTGCAGGGGGTCGCAGTATACCCCATGTATAACTGGAGGGTCATATGGGGGGAGTTCAGGAAGCTTAGGATACCAGCAAGGGTCAGGGAGATGGTATACCGTTTTCTCATGGGTGTGGTTGCATCTAAGCAAATGTTGCATAAGATGGGGTTGGTGAGAGAGGCAACATGTTTATTCTGTGGGGAGGAGGAGACGGCATATCATGTGGTATATTTTTGTTCATCTTTGGGCGTGGTGAGAGTCTGGATGGCGGGGGTTATTAGGTTGTTGGGGGGGGGAGTTGGTCTTTTCTTAGATCTTTGTCGATGGATGTTAGTGGGGTAGCAAGTGAAGTGGGGAGGGCTTTGATGTATGTTATGGCAGATTATTTGCATGTTTCTTGGGGAATGAGGCAGATTAAAGGGCAGTTGAGGATAAAAGCGTTAGCAGCAAGGTTCTTTAGGACAAGGTGTAGGAATAGATTAATATATGGGGGGAGATGGGAATCAAGTTTTTCGGTAGGTTATCGTAATCTCACTGTAGCACAACTTCTCAGGGAACAGGGGGGGGCAAGGGACGGGTCTCCTTTAATGTGAGGGGGGATGTAAGGTTGTGCTAGTAGTGTTGAAGGTGATGAGAGAGTGAGCTAGCGAGAGCAAACATTCGCGAACTGGTTATGTTCCTGGAGGGTTATTTTATATTTGCGTTCAGTACCATGGTTTCATTCAGTAACACCTAGAACGTCATACATTACATATTTTGGTTTGGGTATATTTATTACACTCACTGTCAAGGATAGGCGGCTTACGTAGCTGTTATGGTGTTTTATGTCATGCAGTACTGAACATGTACAAAAATGATACTGCCAGTGAATTCTAGTAATCCTTTTTATTAATATGAGATGTGTTAAAAAATTAAAATAAAACAAGGAAACACTGTAGGTCAAGTGTATGTTAGTATCGGATGATGCTTGTATTTTTGTAGTTTTAAACACGCAGCTGCAAGTACTTTCCTTATAGCCCTTGTGGCTTAGCGCTTCTTTTTGATTATAATAATAATAAAAAAGTACTTTCCTTTAAAGCTGTACTCCTATATAGAAGAAGGATTGTAATACTTTTACACACATTCATGTAGTGAATATTACTATGTCAAGGATGTTTGTGTTTCAGATAGGGAGATTAGGATCTTATGTCCAGTCATCAACAAGTTTGATCTTAAGCTAGGATTTAGTTAGTTGTAGGGGAGTGCCTGTATAGTCTTCATTGAGGGGGTTTCTTGCCCCGTCCTTGTGTGGGGAGAACCAATTTGACATGTTTCAATATGACAATTCTAGTCTTGGATTATATTAAATATTTACATAAGCTAGTTTTAAAGATGAGGTAGCATGTAATGTATTCTCTTATATTTTACGTGTAAACTCCATGTTATACAATGTTGTTATGACAGTTTGAATTTCAAGGTTGATGCATTATTATTGATATTAAATATTGTGGGTGTATATTCTTCCGCTTATACAGGTGTGTGTGTATAGGAATGTAATGTTCATATCTATTGTCGTATGTACTTTTATATTTTTGTGTTTTGTTTTGTTCATGCATCACCAACTTCTGGTAAATTCCCATTAAGGTTTAATGAGGTAAGGGTATAACCCTAATTGTTAGGTTACTTAAGGTATTTCTTAGATCGGTGCATGTAAATATTTTTGTCTGCACTGGCATTAATAATTATTGTAAAAGGAGGAGTTTTGTAGGACATGTTGTTGGATGTGTAACTGGTGGTAATATGGCTATCAGCTATAGTGTTATTTTAAGTACTGGGATTGTGTGATAGAGGATTTTGTTAATATCCAGTATAGTTCTTCTTTTATTAAACTCTTATACATTCTTGTATTTGTTGTAAGTAAATGAGTGGGCAATGAACTGGATTATATGAGAATGTCTTTGTATATAAACTTTCATGTACAATGTAAATAAGTGTGACATTCTTTGGATTATATTGCCTTTTGTGTTATAAGATACTGGTTGTATTTTATGGATATAATAAACCCACCTGTATGTTCAGGTGTGGGTTGTCCGCAGTGTAGTTACATGTATGTTCGGCATTTTTTGGGGGGTATCAAACATTTATAGTTCAACGTGTGTTTCTTATGTATAAGTTTAGTGCTGTGATAGGGAACGTGAAGTTTTGTTTTTATTATTTAATGTTTCACATGTCTTTGTTTATGTGACGTATGTATAGCATACATGTATAATGTGTATTGTGTTTTTTAAATAAAATATATATATAAAAAAAAAACTGGTTTAAGGGCGGGACAAAGCATCTGCAATTACATTATGTTTGCCCTTTATGTGTAGGATTTTAATAGAAAAAGGTTGAATTCTAAGGGCCCACCTCTGTATTCTGGCATTCTTAGCCTTCATGGTATTAATGAATGTCAAAGGGTTGTGATCTGAGTATACTGTAATCTGATGAGGTGACGTTCCCAAGTAAACTTCAAAATGCTCGAGAGAGATAACCAGGGCTAGAGCTTCTTTTTCTACGGTTGCATAATTATTTTGGTGTGGCTTTAAGGTGGAGGAATAATAACATATCGGATGTAGAATATCAAAGGAGTGGGAGGACTGCAGTAGTACTGACCCAACAGCATAACTGCTGGCATCTATATGTAACAGGAAGGGAAAGTTAAAATCAGGGCTTTTCAATACTGGAGAGGAGTTCAATAATCGCTTTAACCTATTAAAAGCCATATTACATTCCTCAGACAAAGCTAATTTAATTTTAGAACTAGTTAGCGCGAAAAGGGGGGCGGCTATGTGTGAAAAGTTAGGGCAGAATAGTCTATAATACCCAGCCATTCCCAAAAATCTCTGCACCCCTTTTCTGTCTCTTGTTATAGGAAAGTCTGCAATGGCTCTCACTTTTGCACTGATGGGTGCCACCGTCCCCTGACCTATATTGAAGCCCAAATACTTAATCCTTGCTTGTCCAAATTTGCATTTGGCTAAATTGATGGTAAAATTATAAGCATCTAATTTCTTAAAAAGAGCCTCCAGACAGACTAAATGTGAACTCCACTCGTCACTAAAGACTACTAGGTCGTCGAGGTAGGCTTCAACCCCCTCAAGGTTATAAGTAAGGTCATTCATGAGTCGCTGGAACGTGGATGCTGCGTTGCACAACCCGAATGGGGTAACCAAGTAGTTGAACAAGCCTCCATGCACTGTAAACACTGATATGTCCTGAGCTCGGTCCGTCAGGGGCACTTGATAGTAGCCTCGCAGCAAGTCCAGCCGGCTCACATACTTGGCTCCGGCAACCATATCGATTAAATCATCTACCCTAGGCAAAGGGTAACCATCAGGAACTGTGACGGAATTCACCTTTCTATAATCCGTACACATACGATAGGTTCCATCTGACTTTGGGACTAACACACAAGGTGAGGCCCATGGGCTTTTGCTTCGTTCAATTAGTCCATGGGTCAGCAAAAAGTCGATTTCCTCCTTTAGAGCTTGGTGTTTAATAGGGCTTAAGCGATAAGGGGACTGCTTGATGGGTGCAGCTCCTTGGACATCCACGTCGTGTGTCCCCAACGTGCAACGCTTAGGTATATCGCCAAACAATGATGGGTACTTCAAAATCACATTTTTCACTTCTTTGGCTCGGTCAAAGGCCAGATCTTTTAAAAAATCGTCCAGGGATCGTAGAACTTGAGTGTTTCTAAGACGGACTTCTATTCCTTTGGAGCAGTCCTCCAAATCCTCTGCTTCTTGCTGGGACTCTAGAAGAATGGCAGCGGTCGGGGCTAACCCTCCATAATATTTCTTCAATTGGTTAACATGGTATGTATGGTCTGATTTCTTTTTCCCTGGGGTACGAACCAGGTAATTCACTTCACTTAGTTTTTTAATGACTTCCAAAGGTCCTTCATATCTTGGTTTCAGTGCATGTCCGGGCATGAATTTTTGAGCCAAGACTTTATCTCCAATGTTGAAAGAGCGAAAAGCCGCATGTTCATCATATCGTAGTTTCATTTTAGCCTGGGCTTTCTTCAAATTCTCTGCGGCTAGGTTCCTCGTGAAAGTGAGGTGTTCCTGCATCAAAGCCTGGCATACCTGAACTGACGGAGTACGTCTTCCGGTCCATACATCTTTCAATACTGCGAGGGGTCCACGTACCGTATAACTATATATCAACTCAAAAGAGCTATACCCTAGACTTTCCTGCTCGCTTTCCCTTACGGCCAGGAGAAGGAAAGGAATGCCCTCGTCCCAGTCTTTACTGAATTGTTCACAGTAGGAACGCATCATCACCTTCAATGTTTGATGAAACCGTTCCAATGCTCCTTGGGACTGGGGCCTATAGCTCGTAGCGAGGATAGATCTTACACCAAGGCGTGACATGGCCTCCTTGAAGATTTTTGAAGTGAAGTTTGATCCTTGATCAGACTGGATGTCACGAGGCAGCCCTACCTGTGAGAAAAACTTTATTAAAGCGCGGACTATTGCACGAGCATTTATTTTCCTCATGGGGATGGCCTCGGGGTAACGGGTGGCAGAATCCATTATAGTGAATAGGTACTGATTCCCCGCCTTGATCCTGGGGAGTGGACCTACGCAATCGATGATTAAACGGGAAAAAGGCTCGCCATCTGAGGTGATAGGACAGAGAGGAGCTGGAGGCGGGGTATGAGCAGGTTTACCGATGGTCTGACAGACCCGGCAACTGCGAAGATGTTCCACCACGGTTTCCCGCATTCTAGGCCAAAAAAAGTATTTTGACAACTTTACCATTGTTTTCCTTACTCCCAGATGTCCTCCCATTGGACTATTATGGGCGACCTTCAATGCAAGCTCACGATAAATCCTAGGCAGGATTAATACATGCTTGGCCTTGGCAAAAGGTGCCCCTAGAGAATGTCTTCTGGTGGATTTCTTCATAAGTATACCGCTACTAGAATAAACACAGTCCTCTAGTTTCTCGGCCTCTTCTTCCGTTATCAACAGCTTTCTTACTTTCTCCAACGAGGGGTCTTCCATCTGTGCTTGGATTAGATCTTCAGGTCTAAACTTTTTAGCACCTAAAGAATCTAAAGTTGAGTCTAGCCCTGCAGACACAGACGTCGCATCCTTGGGCCAGTGGGTCGCACTAAACAATAGGTTCAAACCCAGATCAGCTTTGTCCTCTTCTTCCTCTGTTGATTCAGGAGGTAACCTGGTCGTTGCCATGGACCTAGTGACAACTCCCAGCGGAAATAATGATAGGTCCTTCCTATGAGCCTCAATCACGTAATCCTCTCCCGAGGTATTTTCTATCACCAGAGGTTCTTTCTTGATTCCTTCGCAGCTTAGGTCATTTCCTATCAGTAGGTCAGCAGACTTAATAGGAAATCCTTCATCTGATATACCGACAGTCGCATATCCTTCATAGCAACCCAGGTCCTTGGGCCAGTGGGTCGCACTAAACAATAGGTTCAAACCCAGATCAGCTTTGTCCTCTTCTTCCTCTGTTGATTCAGGAGGTAACCTGGTCGTTGCCATGGACCTAGTGACAACTCCCAGCGGAAATAATGATAGGTCCTTCCTATGAGCCTCAATCACGTAATCCTCTCCCGAGGTATTTTCTATCACCAGAGGTTCTTTCTTGATTCCTTCGCAGCTTAGGTCATTTCCTATCAGTAGGTCAGCAGACTTAATAGGAAATCCTTCATCTGATATACCGACAGTCGCATATCCTTCATAGCAACCCAGGCCTAGGTATATCCTATGGAGGGGAACTCTAGAAACGGCTCCTCCATAAGCCTCCAGAAGTGCATCTATCTTCGTATAAGTGCGGTCAGACAAAGAGAGGATTCCCTTTTTTAACAATGTCAAGTAACTTCCCGTATCCCTATAGGTTTTAACAGGCACCACTTGACACTCGTCAATACCAGCTTTTCCTTTTGAAAAATATGGGCTCATTGCCTTTTCAATTTCTTGCCCTGAGATGGCCCTCGTCTCTGGTCATCTCAGTGAAGCAGTCTTCGGTCCTGCCGGCTCTAGATCCGCCTGTAAACATCCCTGCGTGTGGGCTACTGAAGACACCATCTGCACAGGAGCACCTTCTCGATACTTATATTTCCTGTCCCTTTCCAGCTGATAACATTGGTTTCTCACATGACCTCCCTTTTGGCAATATGAACAGGTCAAGTTCTTCCTGGCTTTATACATCTCCCGGTTCTGTCGTGGTTGAAACCGGTCACCATTGCATGGCTTATCCAGGGTTCGAGAGGTCACTGCTTCTGAAGGAAACTTTTGGCGAGGTTCTGTTCTTGACTTAACTGGTCGAACCTTCTGGCCCAATTTTACTGCTTCCTCTCCGGATGTTCTATCACGGATCAGCTGGCTGGAGATCTCGTAGCGATCGGCCAGTGCAGCGGTCTCCATCACATCAGGTGTTGGACGGTCGATCAGGAACTTCCGCAAATCCCCAGATATAGAATTATAGAAGTCCTCTTGTAGTATTAATTGGGTTAAGCTGCTTACGGTGTTGCTTTGTGAGGCTCTTTGCCACCTCTCGAAAGCTACCTTCTTCTGCCTGGCGAAGTCCACCCAAGTTTGCCCTGGTAACCTTTGCAGAGTACGAAAGGCTTGCTGGTAGCTCAAAGGGAGTAGATCATAGGTCTCCAGTATGACCTTTTTGACGGATTCATATTGTATGTACTTTTCGTAAGGCAAAGCCGCGGTACATTCTCGAGCTTTACCAGTCAGCGTCGTATGCAACAAGACAGCCCAGAATTTTTGGGGCCACTGCATAGCTCGAGCCTGATTTTCGAACGTATCGAAGTACGTGTCCAGATCAGACTCGCAAAACTTGGGCACCAAAGATGCTGCTTTATGAATGTCGAAAATATTTCTGGGGGCCTCGGGCCTCACAACTCCTTCCCTTTGCCGCTGACGTTCGTAGAGTATGGTGTCCCTCTCGAACTCTTCTGCATTCAGCTTTCTTTGGGCTTCTATTTGGGCCATTTGTAAATAAGGCGCTCCATTCTTTCGAACTGGCTCTGTGATATGGGCCCAATCGTTAGTGGAGGAGTTGGAGGATACAAGTTTTCCTGTCTTTCCTTGGGTCGAGCACCTGCGCTGGGTGCTTCTTGTGAACCAGGGTCGGAAACTGGGTGATTAGACGCCCCAATTTCAGGCACCTCTCCCAGAGATGTCCACTCACCAGCAGCTCCCTTTGATTCTGGCTCAGCCACATCACCAGAGGGTAGGGAAGTTGGAAGGCCACCAAGATCAAGTCCTTGTGCTCCAAGTGGTCGATCCAAGTGTTCAAATTGAGATATTAGACTTGCCTCATCAGTATCGTCAATGTCATCCACCTCCCCTTGTTCCGGAAACAGCATGTTTCTCAAAATAGATCGAGTGGTCTCGGCGGTGTAATATTTGTTATACTTCACTCCTAGGCGTACGGCAATTTGCCAGCACTTCTGAAGTTTTAAAGACTTCAAATCCTCCAAGGTTAACTCACATATTAACTGTTGCATTTGAGCCTCCATAGTTAATTTTATGGGTACCTGAACAGCAGCTCACTTTCATGGGATTGGCACTTACTTCCTAGGGCTGATATTTCCTCCAGCACCTTGGATTAGAGAGCAACTCCCGGACAGGCCCCCCACTTTGTTACGAGCATAGTCAGTCGGTCCCTGGGTTATAGTGTTTTTTGTAACAAAATAAACTTAGTACGTCTAAGTACTCACTTCAGAGGAAAAGGAATTTTCTTAGTTTCTAATAATCATAATAATCACTTAAATTCACCTTCTCATATTTTGCACTATGAGTAGAATACTTTTACCATTCCTTATTAAAGCAACACAGTACTAGGTCACGTATTTACAAATGGCTCTGAGTGAGTCACGAAATATTAGTAGATGCACATGCACAGGCATTGCCTAAAAACTCGAACACATTAATAGATTTCTTATGATAGGGTTCATTTTACAATAAGTCCTCATACACTACAGAGGCTTGCTCACTTGGCTTCACTTTCTCTAAGAGCTTCTCAACCGCCTTCTCCAACCGAGATAAGTCTTAGCAGTAAGTTCCCGAAAATTCCTGGGATTTTCAAGGGAGGCGAATGGTGATTTAGAGGTGGATACTTCCCTCGACCCTTCCTGGTCCAGAGGAAGGTATGAACTGAACTCTGTGAGGCTTTACCAGCCCACTTTGTCTCGGTCGGAGCAGGGGTTGAGCAGCTCAAAACACCTACTGGTGCTTGGCCAGGTCACCAGCAGTTGACACTAATTAAATGACCTACCTAAATACAAAGCTAAGTAATACGACCAGATAATATTATAAAGTCGAGTAAATCCATTTTAGCTACTAATGGAATTACTCCTGAATATAATATTAAGTGAAACAGCAAAAATAACATGTAATAGTATACCATTGTGATAATAAGAAGAAAATGAACAAAATGAACAAAAGGGTGTAACACTAGAACAATTAAGTCTCCAGGCCCCGGCAAAATGTTTTTTGTGTGTGTGTGTCTATGTGATTGTGGTAGACGGATGGCTGACAAATAGACAGCAGAGAGTTTGCATAAATGGGGAGAAATCAGAATGGGGGCACGTCACAAGCGGTGTTCCTCAGGGGTCAGTGTTGGGCCCGTTGTTGTTCACAATTTACATAAACGACATAGATGAGGGAATAAATAGCGATATAAGCAAATTTGCTGATGACACCAAAATAGGCCGTCCAATTCATTCTAATGAGGACACTAATCACCAATCAGAATGGGGGCACGTCACAAGCGGTGTTCCTCAGGGGTCAGTGTTGGGCCCGTTGTTGTTCACAATTTACATAAACGACATAGATGAGGGAATAAATAGCGATATAAGCAAATTTGCTGATGACACCAAAATAGGCCGTCCAATTCATTCTAATGAGGACACTAGAACACTCCAGGATGATTTGAATAGACTGATGCAATGGTCGGAGAAGTGGCAGATGCAGTTTAATATTGACAAATGCAAAGTTCTAAATGTTGGACAGTTAAATAACCATGCGACATATAAACTAAATAATGTAGATCTTAATACTACTGATTGCGAAAAGGATTTAGGAGTTCTGGTTAGCAGTAATCTAAAGTCAAGACAACAGTGCATTAGTGTTCGCAATAAAGCTAACAGAATTCTTGGCTTCATATCTAGAAGTATAAATAATAGAAGTCCTCAGGTTGTTCTTCAACTCTATATATCCTTGGTTAGGCCTCATTTAGACTATGCTGCTCAGTTCTGGTCAACGTACAGAGGAGGATGACAAAGATGATCCCATGTATCTAAATGTTGGACAGGACAATAACCATGCCACATATAAACTAAATAATGTTGATCTTAATATTACGGATTGCGAAAAAGATTTAGGAGTTCTGGTTAGCAGTAATCTGAAACCAAGACAACAGTGCATAAGTGTTCGCAATAAAGCTAATAGAATCCTTGGCTTCATATCAAGAAGCATAAATAATAGGAGTCCTCAGGTTGTTCTTCAGCTCTATACATCCTTGGTTAGGCCTCATTTAGATTATGCTGCACAGTTTTGGTCACCGTATTACAGAATGGATATAAATGCTCTGGAAAACGTACAAAGGAGGATGACAAAGTTGATCCCATGTATCAGAAACCTTCCCTATGAGGATAGACTAAGGGCCCTGAATCTTCACTCTCTAGAAAGACGTAGAATTAGGGGGATATGATCGAGGTGTATAAATGGAAGACAGGAATAAATAAAGGGGATGCAAATAGTGTGCTGAAAATATCTAGCCTAAACAGGAACATAAAAACATAAAAACATAAGAAAGGAGGAACACTGCAGCAGGCCTGTTGGCCCATACTAGGCAGGTCCTTTACAATTCATCCCACTAACAAAACATTTGACCAACCCAATTTTCAATGCTACCCAAGAAATAAGCTCTGATGTGCAAGTCCCACTCAAATCCAACCCCTCCCACTCATGTACTTATCCAACCTAAATTTGAAACTACCCAAAGTCCTAGCCTCAATAACCCAACTAGGTAGACTGTTCCACTCATCAACTACCATATTTCCAAACCAATACTTTCCTGTGTCCTTTCTAAATCTAAACTTATCTAATTTATATCCATTACTGCGGGTTCTCTCTTGGAGAGATATCCTCAAGACCTTATTAATATCCCCTTTATTAATATCTATCTTCCACTTATACACTTCGATCAGGTCTCCCCTCATTCTTCGTCTAACAAGTGAATGTAACTTAAAAGTCTTCAATCTTTCTTCATAAGGAAGATTTCTAATGCTATGTATTAATTTAGTCATCCTACGCTGAATGTTTTCTAACGAATTTATGTCCATTCTGTAATATGGAGACCAGAATTGAGCTGCATAATCTAGGTGAGGCCTTACTAATGATGAAGATTGAGACACTTATGCAGCATATGGGAATCTTTATTCAGGAAACGTTTCGCCAGACAGTGGCTTCATCAGTCCAATACAAAGAGGAAGGCGTAAGGAGAGGAGGAGTATGAGGTAATCAGTCCCTCAACCTGGAGTCGATGTGTTCAGTCCATCAATCTTGTAGAATGTACAGCATAGGGCCGTAGACGTGGCTTATATACTGTAGTGAGGTGAGGTGAAGCAGGCGGAGGCGGGGTCATAGTGGTACCATCCACTAGTCGAAGTAGGTCTTCGTCCAAAGGTTGAACAAGTGTTGAAGAATTCTTTGTAACAAGATCCCATGATGCTGCAGTGTCTGACAGTTGTGATGAATGGTTTGAAAAACCGACAAGTTGAAGATTGAGACACTTATGCAGCATATGGGAATCTTTATTCAGGAAACGTTTCGCCACAGAGTGGCTTCATCAGTCCAATACAAAGAGGAAGGCGTAAGGAGAGGAGGAGTATGAGGTAATCAGTCCCTCAACCTGGAGTCGATGGACTGAACACATCGACTCCAGGTTGAGGGACTGATTACCTCATAGTCCTCCTCTCCTTATTGCTACTATAGTACTTCCATTCAATGCTAAATGTAATTGATTTGTGGTCGATAGCACCCAGTTCCTCTGAAATTTCTAAATTATTAACAAGGGATTCATTGTTTGCCAGAACTAAGTCAAGCAGGATATTTCTCCTTGTAGGTTCTGTCACAAACTGCTTCAAAAAACAATCCTGAACTACTTCTAAGAAGGTGTATGATTCTAAATTCCCAGTCAAGAAATTCCAATCAATATGACTAAAGTTAGTCACCTAGAATTACTACATTATCGTGCCTTGTGGCCTTAACAATTTCCTCCCATAGTAGTCTCCCTTGGTCCCTATCTAAGTTTGGGGGACGGTATATCACTCCTAAAATCAGTTTTTCATTCCCCTCTGAAAATTCTATCCAAACAGACTCTGTATGTGTTACTTCAGACTTAATACCCGTTTTTATGCAACAGTTCAAGCGATCTCGGACATACAATGCCACCCCACCCCCCTTCCCGATACTTCTATCTACTTGGAACAATTTAAAACCCTGAATGTGGCATTCCACAGGCATGTCCCGACTTTTTGAATTAAACCACGTCTCAGTTAAGGCAAATACATCAATGTTACCTGCACTAGCAACTAATCTCAACTCGTCCATCTTATTCCTAGCACTACGGCTATTAGCATAATGAACATTGAAAGACTCTCCTTTCTCTTTACCCTTCCTGCTCATTTCTGTTTTTCTACTAAACCTATTACTGTCCTTATCACTCAATGTCACTGGCTTTTCAATATCTACCTCGTTCTGCTTATTACTAGTTCCCCTAGAACTCATAATATTACTACACTGGGACTTCACTGGTTTCCTGCCAAAACCCATACCACTAACTATTCCTAGTTTAAAGCCATAACAGCTCCCTCCACTGCAGTTGCCAGTGCTCCCACCCCAGACCTAGATAAGTGAACCCCATCCCTGGCATACATGTCATTTCTGCCATAGAAGAGGTCCCAGTTGTCAATGAATGTTACCGCATTTTCCTTACAGTATTTGTCCAGCCAGCAATTGACACCAATTGCCCTGGATAACCATTCATTTCCAACTCCTCTCCTTGGCAAAATACCACATATGACAGGGTTCCCACCCTAATTATTTCTATTGCTGACCTATACCTGCTAATCAGGTCTTCACTCCTACGTCTGCCAACATCGTTGCCTCCAGCACTGAGACAGATAATAGGATTGCTCCCATTACCTCTCATGATGTCATCCAGATGGCTAACAATATCCTCCATCCCAGCCCCAGGAAAGCAAACCAACTGTCTCCTACTCCTGTCCTTCAAGCAGAACGCTCTATCCATATACCTAACTTGGCTGTCCCCAACAACAACAATATTCTTACCTTCCTTGGTGTCGTTCGTCGTGACGTTCCCAGTAGTCGACTCACATTCGTCGGGTAGCACTGAGAATGTATTAGATGTTTCCACAACAGTTTCCACGGCAGTCTCTTTCTTCTTCATCGTTTCTACCTTTCCATTCGTCTTCTTGATCGTCAACTTCGTTCCCTGCTGTCCAGCCACTGACCAGTTTCCTTTCTTGACCTGAGGACTCAAAACAGGAGGACTACTACGAATCTTCTTGCTTTCCTCAGTCAGTCGCCGAATCTCCATCTTCGCCATCCTCAATTCTTCCTTAAGCTGTTGGTAAAGTTGCTCGATGGAGGGCATCTTGCTTCAATTCATAGAGAGCGCGCAAACAGGTCTTCACAGAGCTAAGTACACGTCACCACTGAGCTAAGTACACGTCACAAAGCAATGGTTTTAAGTTGGAAAAATTCGGATTCAGGAAGGATATAGGAAAGTACTGGCTTGGTAATAGAGTTGTGGATGAGTGGAACAAACTCCCAAGTACAGTTATAGAGGCCAGAACGTTGTGTAGCTTTAAGGGTAGGTTGGATAAATACGTGAATGGATGTGGGTGGGTGTGAGTTGGACCTGGTAGCTTGTGCTACCAGGTCGGTTGCCGTGTTCCTCCCTTAAGGGGGATATGATCGAGGTGTATAAATGGAAAACAGGAATAAATAAAGGGGATGTAAAGAGCGTGCTGAAAATTTCCAGCCAAGACAGGACTCGCAGCAATGGTTTCAAGTTGGAAAAATTCAGATTCGGGAAGGATATAGGAAAGCATTGGTTTGGTAATAGAGTTGTGGATGAGTGGAACAAACTCCCGAGTACAGTTATTCAGGCTAAAATGTTGTGTAGTTTTAAAAATAGGTTAGATAAATACATGAGTGGGTGTGGGTGGGTGTGAGTTGGACCTGACTAGCTTTGCTGCTGGGTGCGGTACAGTACTCCATCCTTGAGTGGGGATGACCAAACTGGGTGGGTCAGTGGGCTAATCCGGGGGTTGTCATTGGGCTTCCCCGGGTGGGGGATATGGACCTGCTCCGCATGGGTCAGTAGGCCTGTTGCAGTGTTCCTTCTTTCTTATGTTCTTATGTTCGTAAGTGTATGTATGTGTGTTCGGTACACTTGCTACATGGTGTAGTGCTCATGACCTGACGCTGCCCCAGAAACTCCTTTATTACCTTGTACTTTCTGTGCATTGATGAGAATAAGGAGTCAGAGGTAATTAAAGTGGCTGTAGTTTCATATATGAAAGCTTCTTGTTGTACTAAATAATAATGATTTAATATTACGTTCGGATATATATATATATATATATATATATATATATATATATATATATATATATATATATATATATATATATATATATATATATATATATATATATATATATATATATATATATATATATATATATATATATATATATATATATATATATATATATATATATATATATATACATATATATATATATATATATATATATATATATATATATATATATATATATATATATATATATATATATATATGTGGATGTTATGAATGAGAAGACGCTGGATGTCCTGGCTCTAAGTGAAACAAAGCTGAAGGGGGTGGGAGAGTTTCAGTGGAGAGGAATAAATGGGATTAGGTCAGGGGTTTCTAATAGAGTTAGAGCTAAAGAAGGAGTAGCAATAATGTTGAAGGATAAGTTATGGCAGGAAAAGAGGGACTATAAATGTATTAATTCAAGGATTATTTGGAGTAAAATAAAGGTTGGATGTGAAAAGTGGGTTATAATAAGCGTATATGCACCTGGAGAAGAGAGAAGTGTAGAGGAGAGAGAGAGATTTTGCGAAATGTTAAGTGAATGCGTGGGGAGTTTTGAATCAAGTGTGAGAGTAATGGTGGTTGGGGATTTCAATGCTAAAGTGGGCAAAAATGTTGTGGAGGGAGTAGTAGGTAAATTTGGGGTGCCAGGGGTAAATGAAAATGGGGAGCCTTTAATTGAGCTATGTGTAGAAAGAGGTTTGGTAATATGTAATACATATTTTATGAAGAAGAGGATAAATAAATATACAAGGTATGATATAGCACGTAATGAAAGTAGTTTGTTAGATTATGTATTGGTGGATAAAAGGTTGATGGGTAGGCTCCAGGATGTACACGTTTATAGAGGGGCAACTGATATGTCGGATCATTATCTAGTTGTAGCTACAGTTAGAGTAAGAGGTAGATGGGAAAAGAGGAAAATGGTAACAACAAGCAAGAGGGAGGTGAAGTGTATAAACTAAGGGAGGAGGAAGTTCGGGTGAGATATAAGCAACTATTGGCAGAAAGGTGGGCTGGTGCAAGTATAAGTAGTGGGGGGATTGAAGAGGGTTGGAATAGTTTTAAAAATGCAGTATTAGAATGTGGGGCAGAAGTTTGTGGTTATAGGAGGGTGGGTGCAGGAGGAAAGAGGTGCGATTGGTGGAATGATGAAGTAAAGGGTGTGATAAAAGAGAAAAAGGTAGCTTATGAGAGGTTTTTACCAAGCAGAAGTGTTATAAGAAGAGTAGAGTATATGGAGAGTAAAAGAAAGGTGAAGAGAGTGCAAAAAGAGAGCAGATGATAGAGTGGGAAAGGCACTGTCAAGAAATTTTAATGAAAATAAGAAAAAAATTTGGAGTAAGTTAAACAAGTTAAGAAAGCCTAGAGAACGAATGGATTTGTCAGTTAAAAACAGTGTAGGGGAGTTAGTAGATGGGGAGATGGAGGTTTTGGGTAGATGGCGAGAATATTTTGAGGAGCTTTTAAATGTCGACGAAGAAAGGGAAGTGGTAATTTCATGCACTGGCCAGGGAGGTATACCATCTTTTAGGAGTGAAGAAGAAGAGGAAGTGAGTGTGGGGGAGGTGCGCGAGGCATTAAGTAGAATGAAAGGGGGTAAAGCAGCTGGAACTGTCGGGATCATGACAGAAATGTTAAAAGCAGGGGGGGATATAGTGTTGGAGTGGCTGTTATTTTTGTTTAAGAAATGTATGAAAGAGGGGTAGGTACCTAGGGATTGGCAGAGAGCATGTATAGTCCCTTTAAATAAAGGGAAGGGAGACAAAAGAGATTGTAAAAAATATAGAGGAATAAGTTTACTGAGAATACCAGGAAAAGTGTACGGTAGGGCTATAATTGAAAGAATTAGAGGTAAGACAGAATGTAGGATTGCGGATGAGCAAGGAGGTTTCAGAGTGGGTAGGGGATGTGTAGATCAAGTGTTTACATTGAAGCATATATGTGAACAGTGTTTTGATAAAGATAGGGA
Organism: Cherax quadricarinatus; assembly: GCF_038502225.1. NCBI lineage: Eukaryota > Metazoa > Arthropoda > Malacostraca > Decapoda > Parastacidae > Cherax > Cherax quadricarinatus. The sequence continues at coordinate 21,733,315 of NC_091329.1, forward strand.
ACTTTTTATTGCATTTATGGATTTAGAAAAGGCATATGAAAGAGTGGATAGGGGAGCAATGTGACAGATGTTGCAAGTATATGGAATAGGTGGTAAGTTACTAAATGCTGTAAAGAGTTTTTATGAGGATATTGAGGCTCGGGTTAGGGTGTGTAGAAGAGAGGGAGACTACTTCCCAGTAAAAGCAGGTCTTAGACAGGGATGTGTAATGTCACCATGGTTGTTTAATATATTTATAGATGGGGTTGTAAAAGAGGTAAATGCTAAGGTGTTCGGGAGAGGGGTGGGATTAAATTATGAGGAATTAAATACAAAATGGGAATTGACACAGTTGCTTTTTGCTGATGATACTGTGCTTATGGGAGATTCTAAAGAAAAATTGCGAAGGTTAGTGGATGAGTTTGGGAGTGTGTGTAAAGGTAGAAAGTTGAAAGTGAACATAGAAAAGAGTAAGGTGATGAGGGTATCAGACGATTTAGATAAAGAAAAATTGGATATCAAATTGGGGAGGAGGAGTATGGAAAAAGTGAATGTTTTCAGATACTTGGGAGTTGACGTGTCGGCAGATGGATTTATGAAGGATGAGGTTAATCATAGAATTGATGAGGGAAAAAAGGTGAGTGGTGCGTTGAGGTATACGTGGAGACAAAAAACGTTTTCTATGGAAGCAAAGATGGGAATGTATGAAAGTATAGTAGTACCAACACTCTTATATGGGTGTGAAGCTTGGGTTGTGAATGCAGCAGCGAGGAGGCGGTTGGAGGCAGTGGAGATGTCCTGTCTAAGAGCAATGTGTGGTGTAAATGTTATGCAGAAAATTCGGAGTGTGGAAATTAGGAGAAGGTGTGGAGTTAATAATAGTATTAGTCAGAGGGCTGAAGAGGGGTCGTTGAGGTGGTTTGGTCATTTAGAGAGAATGAATCAAAGTAGAATGACATGGAGAGCATTTAAATCTGTAGGAGAAGGAAGGCGGGGTAGGGGTCGTCCTCGAAAAGGTTGGAAGGAAGGGGTAAGGGAGGTTTTGTGGGCGAGGGGCTTGGACTTCCAGCAGGATTGCATGAGCGTGTTCGATAGGAGTGAATGAAGACGAATGGTATTTGGGACCTGACGATCTGTTGGAGTGTGAGCAGGGTAATATTTAGTGAAGGGATTCGGGGAAACCGGTTATTTTTATATAGCCGGACTTGAGTCCTGGAAATGGGAAGTACAATGCCTGCACTCTAAAGGAGGGGTTCGGGATATTGGCAGTTTAGAGGGATATGTTGTGTCTTTATACGTATATGCTTCTAAACTGTTGTATTCTGGGCACCTCTGCAAAAACAGTGATTATGTGTGAGTGAGGTGAAAGTGTTGAATGATGATAAAAGTGTTTGATTTTTGGGGATTTTCTTTCTTCCTGGGTCACCCTGCCTAGGTGGGAGACGGCTGACTTGTTAAAAAAAAGAAATATATATATATATATATATATATAAATATATATATATATATATATATATATATATATATATATATATATATATATATATATATATATATATATATATGCAGGACAAGCCACGGGGGGGTGGAAATCTTTAGCTAATGATACCCCCCCCCCTCCCATGGTTTGTCCAGCATAGTTGAGATCGCCTGGCTGCGAGTGTTTGCATATATATACATACATATATATATATATATATATATATATATATATATATATATATATATATATATATATATATATATATATATATATATATATATAGATAGATAGATAGATAGATAGATAGATAGATAGATAGATAGATATGACATGACACTTTTTTTATGTTTACACTTTATATCCACTGGATGAAAACGGAAGATCTGACTGACAAAATGTTAGACGCAATTATTGAGTTAGGAAACATCAAACACTGTGTACGTACAATGAACATGAGAGTATACGTATTGTTAATTTTTATCTTCAGTAATGACTACAATATCCTGTAGAGTCAACATCTTAACTCCTAACGGAAGTGTTCTGAATACGTAAGGTGGTTAGTTAAGGTTCGTCAGGAAACAGGACAAGTGTTTCCTGATGCTGGTTTTAGTTATGTGAAGACCCTCAGCTGGAGCTTTTGGTCATCTGACCGAAGCCTTCCACTGGCTTACTGGTCCGCCCCATCAAAAACCAAGGTTATAATTATAACCATGTTATAGTTAAAGAATATGTAAGGCGTAAAATACCGATAAATACTAACAAGAAACTAAATATAGGACAGCTTTCCTTGGTACTCACGGAGGAAGACTTTAATACACCTTCATCCTCGTATGTATTGTCTTATCAGTTCCACATTACGTCTGTGCTGTACACTCCGGGCAGCTTCAAAAATTTTATTCACAAATATATGATTGAGAAAGGTTCGGTTTGAGAAAAACCTGCCTAGCATGGCCAGTAAGCCCATGGTTGAGGGGACTGATTACCTCAAACTCCTCCTCATCTTCCACTGTTCTTCTCTGTATTAGACTGAGGAAACCACTGACTGGCGAAACGTTTCCTCAATGAAGGTTCCCAAATGTTGCACAAGAGGAATAGGTAATTTAGGCAGTAGATCAGTTTATGGAACGAGCTTGTTCTTAGACATGACAGCAGAGAGCAACATCGACGTTAACAACACTAACACTGCAGAACAAACATCTATGCATAGATTAAAAGAGGTAAGAAGGAAACTATTAATCTTGAGTGGACTGAAGAAGCCACTGGCTGGCGAAATGTTCCCTTATTAAGTGATTATTTGAGATTGTTTTATTTTTTCACAATTTATCGGTATTACCAAACATTTTAATCATACGAACATTTCTCTTTCATTCTTTAAGTCTATCAGAGTGACAGCGGCCATTTTCACCAAAGCATTGCAGAGAGAGAGAGAGAGAGGGAGAGAGCGAGAGAGAGAGAAAGAGAGAGAGAGAGAGAGAGAGAGAGAGAGAGAGAGAGAGAGAGAGAGAGAGAGAGAGAGAGAGAGAGAGGGGGGAGGGGGGGAGAAAGAATGAAACAAGAGGAGCAAGAAATGGAGTAAACACCAGAAGCATCAGTATCAGAAAGTAAGTTTATTAAGGTGCACATAAATACAGTTACATAAATTATCATCATAGCAGCATATGTATAAGTTACCTACGATAACCAGAAAAGTCAAAAGTGACTTATTTCCAGTGAGGTCCTTGTAATATCTTATTGCTTAAATCTTAAAAGTTAATGTCCAGTGTAATGAGGAACCCATCACTTCAGTATCCTCAGTGAAATATCTGGGAATCACCTTTGACCCAAGCTTGTCAAGAGAATTGGTAGGGAACAGTGCAGTTAAGAAAGCGAATACCAGACTGAAGTTTCGCTGCAGACAGTCACGGTGTCTACCTACTGAGGCTCGCAGGACCCTATGTCTAACTCTTGTAGAATGCCGTATAGGTTATTCTTACTCTTCATGGTACTTTGTCTTAACAAAAAAAAAAAAAAAAAAACGAAATATAGACTACAAATCACCCAGAACAAAATGGTGAGATTCATCCTGGACCTGAGTCCACGAGAGCATGTAAGCCAGGATGAATTACAACAACTGGATATGGTGAAAGTTGATGACAGAGTAAAGCAACTGAAGTTCAATCACTTCTATAAAACTGCTCACGAGCAGTGTTCAGAATATCTTGTCACCAAGTTTGTCAAGGCTGGGAACCAAAACAAGCCAAGTACTAGGGGAAGTGAGCACAACTTTGTAGTACCCACAGTCAGTGGTCAGGCTTCAAACACATTTTATTGTACACCAATAAAGAAGTAGAACGGAATGCCTGCACATGTCAAAGCCTGCCATAGCATAAGCCAGTTCAGGAAGAGAGACAAAAGTACTGAATGAAGCTACAGAAAGGAAGAGAGTGATTTTTTGTATAGCTAACATGCATGTACCTATTACTGTGATCTGATCCTCTCTTTAATATCAATGCAAATAACTCAGTATACCTTATCTGCTTATATTCTAACTGACTTTTACACAGTTGAATTACTTAGCTGTTTTAAAATTATTTACCCTTTTCGGCTTATTTTTCGTGCCAAAGTATATGGCTTCCGTTTTCCGGAGGTATAACGATGATTTGTTGTCTACTAGCCATTTGCTGCAGGACTCTAGTTCTAGTGATAATACATTAGCTATATATTGTGGGTCTTTACCTGATGCTAACAGAGCACTATCATCTGCATACAACGGAAGCATGTCATTCACATAAGAACAATAAAGGACCCTGAATGCTACCCTGAGGAACCCTACATGCTATCGGCAGGGGTTCTGATTCTGTATTGCTAATCTTAACAAATTGTTTCGTGTTTCTCAGGTAGGACTTAAACCAGTCTACAGAACCTATGCCGATAGCTTGTAGTTTCTTACATTACTACAAAGTTCATTAAGTTGACGAGATGAAAGTACAATCTCCCGAGGAAAATAAAGGAATTATCTAAGGTTTTGTAAATTAGAAGTATAGAAATGTATTTAGGCTATTAAATAAAGTTCGTTTCTAGGGGAGAAGGCAGTGGAAGACTGAACTGCGAAAGGTATAAATTTTATGGTCGAATGTTTGAGAAAAACGGATACGGTGAACGAGGAAAGAGATACACGAATACTTACCACGATAGCTGCTACGTGAGAAGCAAGTGGATGTTCACTCTACTGTACGTCAGTCTGCAGACTACGGGAGGGGAAAGTTGGGTCTCAGAGCGGCGGACGTGAATATCTGGGAACGGAAATAGAGATAAATTCCCGTTTAGCTTCACACTATATTCTAATTTGATTCCCCGGCGTAGTCCTGGCCCGGGCCATGTCCGTGAGGCGACCCGGGAATCTGTACATAAGAACATAAGAAAGGAGGAACACTGCAGCAGGCCTACTGGCCCATATTAGGCAGGTCTTGTAGATAAATAGTTCAGAGAACCGGCAAGTTAATAAATCAGACACATGTGCAACACTTGGGTATCTTTACTGAGGAAACGTTTCGCCACACAGTGGCTTCATCAGTCCATACAAAGGAGAATGGTGAAGAACAGGAGGAGTTTGAGGTAATCAGTCCCTCAGTCTCGAGTCGATATAATCAGTCCATCAATCATTCTTTTGCTGTTGGAAATATATATTGAAGTCTTTCAGTATAACCGTCTCAGAATTGCTGTCAGTTCTGGACAAGATTCTCGAAAAATCCTCTAAGAACTGATCGTTGGTGTGGGGAGGTTGGGGGTGTTGGGTGGGGGGAGGGGAAGAGGTAACTAGCTCCTACTAGGATTGGTTTAGTCTTGGGCAGCAACACCTCAAGCCATAGAATCTCCAGTTTATTATCATTCAAATCAGGTCTTGGGTTGTAGGCCAAGTCAATTCTTACATAGATACCCTATCGCTTTTTTTTTATTCCTATCTAAGCGCTTTATATTGTAACCTTTTATTTTACTCTCTTCGTCAGTCACTATCATCCAACCAGGATTCAGAGATGGATAAAACTGCCTCCCTGGTTCTGTTAGCTAGTATCCCAATTTCTGATAATTTGGATAAAAGTGACCTCGCGTTGACATGAATTAAGTGAAGGTCTATTTTCTTGAAACAATAATAATCAACAGTATGTGGCAGTGGGTCATGTGTAAGAAGAGAGTTACGTACATCAATATCAACATCACTAAACTGTAATTTTCTTAACGTGAATTTGTTAAAATGAAGTTTTTTTTCTTGCCATTAACATAACCAAACAAACATCAGAGTGCAACCAGCTCTTACATATTTTACATTCAATGTTTTTATTTTTGTTTTCCTCTTTCTTCGAACCTTAGTACAGTGTATACATATATAGTAGTTCTGTCTCTTATATACTGTAGTAGTTCTGTCTCTTATATACTGTAGCAGTTCTGTCTCTTATATACTGTAGTACTTCTGTCTCTTATATACTGCAGTAGTTCTGTTTCTTATATACTGTAGTAGTTCAGTCTCTTATATACTGTAGTAGTTCTGTCTCTTGTATACTGCAGTAGTTCTGTCTCTTGTATACTGTAGTAGTTCTGTCTTTTAAGTACTGTAGTAGTTCTGTCTCTTATATACTGTAGTAGTTCTGTCTCTTATATACTGTAGTAGTTCTGTCTCCTATATACTGTAGTAGTTCTGTCTCTTATATACTGTAGTAGTTCTGTCTCCTATATACTGTAGTAGTCCTGTCTCTTAAATACTGTAGTAGTTCTGTCTCTTATATACTGTAGTAGTTCTGTCTCTTATATACTGTAGTAGTTCTGTCTCTTGTATACTGTAGTAGTTCTGTCTCTTATATACTGTAGTAGTTCTGTCTCTTATATACTGTAGAAGTTCTGTCTCTTATATACTGTAGTAGTTCTGTCTCTTGCATACTGTAGTAGTTCTCTCTCTTATGTACTGTAGTAGTTCTGTCTCTTATATACTGTAGTAGTTCTGTCTTTTAAATACTGTAGAAGTTCCGTCTCTTATATACTGTAGTAGTTCAGTCTCTTATATACTGCAGTAGTTCTGTCTCATATATACTATAGTAGTTCTGTCTCTTATATACTGTAGTAGTTCTGACTCTCATATACTGTAGTAGTTCTGTCTTTTAAATACTGTAGTAGTTCTGTCTCTTAAATACTGTAGTAGTTCTGTCTCTTATATACTGTAGTAGTTCTGTCTCTTAAATACTGTAGTAGTTCTGTCTCTTATATACTGTAGTAGTTCTGTCTCTTAAATACTGTAGTAGTTCTGTCTCTTATATACTGTAGTAGTTCTGTCTCTCATATACTGTAGTAGTTCTGTCTTTTAAATACTGTAGTAGTTCTGTCTCTTATATACTGTAGTAGTTCTGTCTCTTATATACTGTAGTAGTTCTGTCTCTTATATACTGTAGTAGTTCTGTCTCTTATATACTGTAGTAGTTCTGTCTCTTAAATACTGTAGTAGTTCTTTCTCTCATATACTGTAGTAGTTCTGTCTCTTAAATACTGTAGTAGTTCTGGCTCTTAAATACTGTAATAGTTCTGTCTCTTAAATACTGTAGTAGTTCTGTCTCTTAAATACTGTAGTAGTTCTGTCTGTTATATAATGTAGTAGTTCTGTCTCTTAAATACTGTAGTAGTTCTGTCTCTTAAATACTGTAGTAGTTCTTTCTTTTAAATACTGTAGTAGTTCTTTCTTTTAAATACTGTAGTAGTTCTCTCTCTTATATACTGTTGTAGTTCTGTCTCTTATATACTGTAGTAGTTCTCTCTCTTGTATACTGTAGTAGTTCTGTCTCTTATATACTGTAGTAGTTCTGTCTCTTATATACTGTAGTAGTTCTGTATCTTATATACTGTAGTAGTTCTGTCTCTTATATACTGTAGTAGTTCTCTCTCTTGTATACTGTAGTAGTTCTGTCTCTTATATACTGTAGTAGTTCTGTCTCTTATATACTGTAGTAGTTCTGTCTCTTATATACTGTAGTAGTTCTGTCTCTTATATACTGTAGTAGTTCTGTCTCTTATATACTGCAGTAGTTCTTTCTTTTAAATACTGTAGTAGTTCTGTCTCTTAAATACTGTAGTAGTTCTGTCTCTTAAATACTGTAGTAGTTCTTTCTTTTAAATACTGTAGTAGTTCTGTCTCTTAAATACTGCAGTAGTTCTGTCTCTTAAATACTGTAGTAGTTCTGTCTCTTATATACTGTAGTAGTTCTGTCTCTTACATACTGTAGTAGTTCTGTCTCTTAAATACTGTAGTAGTTCTGTCTCTTAAATATTGTAGTAGTTCTGTCTCTTAAATACTGTAGTAGTTCTGTCTCTTATATACTGTAGTACTTCTGTCTCTTATATACTGTAGTAGTTCTGTCTCTTATATACTGCAGTAGTTCTGTCTCTTATATACTGTAGTAGTTCTGCCTCTTATATACTGTAGTAGTTCTGTTTCTTGTATACTGTAGTAGTTCTGTCTCTTATATACTGTAGTAGTTCTGTCTCTTATATACTGTAGTAGTTCTGTCTCTTATATACTGCAGTAGTTCTGTCTCTTGTATATTGTAGTAGATCTGTCTCTTAAATACTGTAGTAGTTCTTTCTTTTAAATACTGTAGTAGTTCTGTCTCTTATATACTGTAGTAGTTCTGTCTCTTAAATACTGTAGTAGTTCTGTCTCCTAAATACTGTAGTAGTTCTTTCTTTTAAATACTGTAGTAGTTCTTTCTTTTAAATACTGTAGTAGTTCTGTGTATTATATACTGTCGAAGTTCTGTCTCTTATATACTGTAGTAATTCTCTCTCTTGTATACTGTAGTAGTTCTGTCTCTTATATACTGTAGTAGTTCTGTCTCTTATATACTGTAGTAGTTCTGTCTCTTATATACTGTAGTAGTTCTGTCTCTTATATACTGTAGTAGTTCTGTCTCTTATATACTGAAGTAGTTCTGTCTCTTATATACTGTAGTAGTTCTCTCTCTTGTATACTGTAGTAGTTCTGTCTCCTATATACTGTAGTAGTTCTGTCTCTTATATAATGTAGTAGTTCTGTCTATTATATACTGTCGAAGTTCTGTCTCTTATATACTGTAGTAGTTCTCTCTCTTGTATACTGTAGTAGTTCTGTCTCTTATATACTGTAGTAGTTCTGTCTCTTATATACTGTAGTAGTTCTGTCTCTTATATACTGTAGTAGTTCTGTCTCTTATATACTGTAGTAGTTCTGTCTCTTATATACTGTAGTAGTTCTGTCTCTTATATACTGTAGTAGTTCTGTCTCTTATATACTGTAGTATTTCTGTCTCTTATATACTGTAGTAGTTCTGTCTCTTATATACTGTAGTAGTTCTGTCTCTTATATACTGTAGTAGTTCTGTCTCTTGTATACTGTAGTAGTTCTGTCTCTTATATACTGTAGTAGTTCTTTCTCTTAAATACTGTAGTAGTTCTGTCTCTTATATACTGTAGTAGTTCTGTCTCTTGTATACTGTAGTAGTTCTGTCTCTTATATACTGTAGTAGTTCTTTCTCTTAAATACTGTAGTAGTTCTGTCTCTTATATACTGTAGTAGTTCTTTCTCTTAAATACTGTAGTAGTTCTGTCTCTTAAATACTGTAGTAGTTCTGTCTCTTAAATACTGTAGTAGTTCTGTCTCTTATATACTGTAGTAGTTCTGTCTCTTAAATACTGTAGTAGTCCTGTCTCTTAAATAATGTAGGAGTTCTGTCTCTTAAATACTGTAGTAGTCCTGTCTCTTATATACTGTAGTAGTTCTCTCTCTTGTATACTGTAGTAGTTCTGTCTCTTATATACTGTAGTAGTTCTGTCTCTTATATACTGTAGTTGTTCTGTTTCTTATATACTGTAGTAGTTCTGTCTCTTATATACTGTAGTAGTTCTGTCTCTTATATACTGTAGTAGTTCTGTCTCTTATATACTGTAGTAGTTCTCTCTCTTGTATACTGTAGTAGTTCTGTCTATTATATACTATAGTAGTTCTGTCTCTTATATACTGTCGTAGTTCTGTCTCTTATATACTGTAGTAGTTCTGTCTCTTATATACTGTAGTAGTTCTGTCTCTTATATACTGTAGTAGTTCTCTCTCCTGTATACTGTAGTAGTTCTGTCTCTTAAATACTGTAGTAGTTCTGTCTCTTATATACTGTAGTAGTTCTGTCTCTTATATACTGTAGTAGTTCTCTCTCTTGTATACTGTAGTAGTTCTGTCTCTTATATACTGTAGTAGATCTGTCTCTTATATACTGTAGTAGTTCTGTCTCTTAAATACTGTAGTAGTTCTTTCTTTTAAATACTGTAGTAGTTCTGTCTCTTAAATACTGTAGTAGTTCTTTCTTTTAAATACTGTAGTAGTTCTGTCTTTTAAATACTGTAGTAGTTCTGTCTCTTGTATACTGTAGTAGTTCTGTCTCTTATATACTGTAGTAGTTCTGTCTCTTATATACTGTAGTAGTTCTGTCTTTTAAATACTGTAGTAGTTCTGTCACTTATATACTGTAGTAGTTCTGTCTCTTGTATACTGTAGTAGTTCTGTCTCTTATATACTGTAGTAGTTCTTTCTCTTAAATACTGTAGTAGTTCTGTCTCTTATATACTGTAGTAGTTCTGTCTCTTGTATACTGTAGTAGTTCTGTCTCTTATATACTGTAGTAGTTCTTTCTCTTATATACTGTAGTAGTTCTGTCTCTTATATACTGTAGTAGTTCTTTCTCTTAAATACTGTAGTAGTTCTGTCTCTTAAATACTGTAGTAGTTCTGTCTCTTAAATACTGTAGTAGTTCTGTCTCTTATATACTGTAGTAGTTCTGTCTCTTAAATACTGTAGTAGTCCTGTCTCTTAAATAATGTAGGAGTTCTGTCTCTTAAATACTGTAGTAGTCCTGTCTCTTTTATTCTGTAGTAGTTCTGTCTCTTATATACTGTAGTAGTTCTGTCTCTTATATACTGCAGTAGTTCTGTCTCTTAAATACTGTAGTAGTTCTGTCTCTTATATACTGTAGTAGTTCTGTCTCTTAAATACTGTAGTAGTCCTGTCTCTTAAATAATATAGTAGTTCTGTCTCTTAAATACTGTAGTAGTTCTGTCTCTTAAATACTGTAGTAGTCCTGTCTCTTAAATACTGTAGTAGTTCTGTCTCTTATATACTGTAGTAGTTCTGTCTCTTATATACTGCAGTAGTCCTGTCTCTTAAATAATGTAGTTGTTCTGTCTCTTATATACTGTTGTAGTTCTGTCTCTTAAATACTCTAGTAGTTCTGTCTCTTAAATACTGTAGTAGTCCTGTCTCTTAAATACTGTAGTAGTTCTGTCTCTTATATACTGTAGTAGTTCTGTCTCTTATATACTGCAGTAGTTCTGTCTATTATATACTGTAGTAGTTCTGTCCCTTATATACTGTAGTAGTTCTGTCTCTTAAATACTCTAGTAGTTCTGTCTCTTAAATACTGTAGTGGTTCTGTCTCTTATATACTGTAGTAGTTCTGTCTCTTAAATACTCTTGTAGTTCTGTCTCTTAAATACTGTAGTAGTTCTGTCTCTTATATACTGTAGTAGTTCTGTCTCTTATATACTGTAGTAGTTCTGTCTCTTATATACTGTAGTAGTTCTGTCTCTTATATACTGTAGTAGTTCTGTCTCTTATATACTGTAGTAGTTCTGTCTCTTATATACTGTAGTAGTTCTGTCTCTTAAATATTCTAGTAGTTCTGTCTCTTAAATACTCTAGTAGTTCTGTCTCTTAAATTCTGTAGTAGTTCTGTCTTTTAAATACTGTAGTAGTTCTGTCTCTTATATACTGTAGTAGTTCTGTCTCTTATATACTGTAGTAGTTCTGTCTTTTAAATACTGTAGTAGTTCTGTCTCTTATATACTGTAGTAGTTCTGTCTTTTAAATACTGTAGTAGTTCTGTCTCTTATATACTGTAGTAGTTCTGTCTTTTAAATACTGTAGTAGTTCTGTCTCTTATATACTGTAGTAGTTCTGTCTCTTATATCCTGCAGTAGTTCTGTCTCTTATATACTGTAGTAGTTCTGTCTTTTAAATACTGTAGTAGTTCTGTCTCTTATATACTGTAGTAGTTCTGTCTCTTATATACTGTAGTAGTTCTGTCTCTTAAATACTGTAGTAGTTCTGTCTCTTATATACTATAGTAGTTCTGTCTCTTATATACTGTAGTAGTTCTGTCTCTTGCATACTGCAGTAGTTCTGTCTTTTAAATACTGTAGTAGTTCTGTCTCTTATATACTGTAGTAGTTCTGTCTCTTAAATACTGTAGTAGTTCTGTCTCTTAAATACTGTAGCAGTTCTGTCTCTTAAATACTGTAGTAGTTCTGTCTCTTAAATACTGTAGTAGTTCTGTGTCTTAAATACTGTAGTAGTTCTGCCTCTTAAATAGTGTAGTAGTTCTGTCTCTTAAATACTGTAGTAGTTCTGACTCTTAAATACTGTAGTAGTTCTGTCTCTTAAATACTGTAGTAGTTCTGTCTCTTAAATAGTGTAGTAGTTCTGTCTCTTAAATACTGTAGTAGTTCTGCCTCTTAAATAGTGTAGTAGTTCTGTCTCTTAAATACTGTAGTAGTTCTGACTCTTAAATACTGTAGTAGTTCTGTCTCTTAAATACTGTAGTAGTTCTGCCTCTTAAATAGTGTAGTAGTTCTGTCTCTTAAATACTGTAGTAGTTCTGCCTCTTAAATAGTGTAGTAGTTCTGTCTCTTAAATACTGTAGTAGTTCTGACTCTTAAATACTGTAGTAGTTCTGTCTCTTAAATACTGTAGTAGTTCTGCCTCTTAAATAGTGTAGTAGTTCTGTCTCTTAAATACTGTAGTAGTTCTGCCTCTTAAATAGTGTAGTAGTTCTGTCTCTTAAATACTGTAGTAGTTCTGACTCTTAAATACTGTAGTAGTTCTGTCTCTTAAATACTGTAGCAGTTCTGTCTCTTAAATACTGTAGTAGTTCTGTCTCTTAAATACTGTAGTAGTTCTGTGTCTTAAATACTGTAGTAGTTCTGCCTCTTAAATAGTGTAGTAGTTCTGTCTCTTAAATACTGTAGTAGTTCTGACTCTTAAATACTGTAGTAGTTCTGTCTCTTAAATACTGTAGTAGTTCTGTCTCTTAAATACTGTAGTAGTTCTTTCTTTTAAATACTGTAGTAGTTCTGTCTCTTATATACTGTAGTAGTTCTGTCTTTTAAATACTGTAGTAGTTCTGTCTTTTATATACTGTAGTAGTTCTGTCTCTTATATACTGTAGTAGTTCTGTCTCTTAAATACTGTAGTAGTTCTGCCTCTTAAATACTGTAGTAGTTCTGTCTCTTATATACTATAGTAGTTCTGTCTCTTATATACTGTAGTAGTTCTGTCTCTTGCATACTGCAGTAGTTCTGTCTCTTAAATACTGTAGTAGTTCTGCCTCTTAAATACTGTAGTAGTTCTGTCTCTTATATACTATAGTAGTTCTGTCTCTTATATACTGTAGTAGTTCTGTCTCTTGCATACTGTAGTAGTTCTGTCTCTTAAATACTGTAGTAGTTCTGTCTCTTATATACTATAGTAGTTCTGTCTCTTATATACTGTAGTAGTTCTGTCTCTTGCATACTGCAGTAGTTCTGTCTTTTAAATACTGTAGTAGTTCTGTCTCTTATATACTGTAGTAGTTCTGTCTCTTAAATACTGTAGTAGTTCTGTCTCTTAAATACTGTAGTAGTTCTGTCTCTTAAATACTGTAGTAGTTCTGTCTCTTAAATACTGTAGTAGTTCTGTCTCTTAAATACTGTAGTAGTTCTGTCTCTTAAATACTGTAGTAGTTCTGTCTCTTAAATACTGTAGTAGTTCTGCCTCTTAAATACTGTAGTAGTTCTGTCTCTTAAATACTGTAGTAGTTCTGTCTCTTAAATACTGTAGCAGTTCTGTCTCTTAAATACTGTAGCAGTTATGTCTCTTAAATACTGTAGTAGTTCTTTCTTTTAAATACTGTAGTAGTTCTGTCTCTTATATACTGTAGTAGTTCTGTCTCTTAAATACTGTAGTAGTTCTGACTCTTAAATACTGTAGCAGTTCTGTCTCTTAAATACTGTAGCAGTTATGTCTCTTAAATACTGTAGTAGTTCTTTCTTTTAAATACTGTAGTAGTTCTGTCTCTTATATACTGTAGTAGTTCTGTCTCTTAAATACTGTAGCAGTTCTGTCTCTTAAATACTGTAGCAGTTCTGTCTCTTAAATATTGTAGTAGTTCTTTCTTTTAAATACTGTAGTAGTTCTGTCTCTTATATACTGTAGTAGTTCTGTCTCTTAAATACTGTAGTAGTTCTGTCTCTTAAATACTGTAGCAGTTCTGTCTCTTAAATACTGTAGCAGTTCTGTCTCTTAAATACTGTAGTAGTTCTGACTCTTAAATACTGTATGGGCCAACAGGCCTGCTGCAGTGTTCCTCTTTTCTTATGTTCCTATGTTCTTAGTAGTTCTGTCTCTTAAATACTGTAATAGTTATGTTTCTTAAATACTGTAGGTAGTTCTCTCTAAAATACTGTAGATAGTTCTGTCTCGTGAATAGTAGTTCTCTTTTTCAAATACTGTAGTTCTGTCTCTGAAGTAATAGATCTGTGTCTTAAATCATAGTTTTGTCTCTTATACAGTCATTCTCTATGTCTGGTGGCACAGCTCTCGCTTCACATATTGAGGGGTCTGGGTTCGATTCCCGGCGAGGATAGAAACATTGGGCGTGTTTCCTTACACCGGTTGTCTATGTTCACCCATCAGTAATAATGGGTACCTGAGTGTTAGTCGACTGGTGTGGGTCGCATCCTGGGACAAAATTGACCTGATTTGCCCGATATGCTCTGCATAACAAGTGTCTTTCTATATAGTAGTATGTCATTGATGTCAGATAGGACACAGGTATACCTTGTGCAGGTACTTATAATAAATAAGATATTATTATTATTATTTAGTGGCAGTTATGGCTCATAATCAATTGTTATTCTCTCTCTTATACAGTAATTCTCTTTCTTTCAAGGAATTGTTTTTTCTCTTAATAAGTAGCTCACTGTAACTTCAAGAGCACCTCTCTTTCTTGCCCACAGTACCTTTGTCTTCTCTGCTTCATGATGAGTCAGAGTAGAGGAGCTCAGTTTAGGTTAGGTTAGGTAAGGTTTGTCAGGAAACAGGACAAGTGTTTCCTGACGCAGGTCTTAGTTTTTAAAATCACAGATTCAATAGGTTTACATCTGTACGAGCTATATATGTGAATACTCACAGTTTCTGATAAATTGCATGATTTATGAGGTTTAAAAATCACACACAAAAAAACAGTTTAGTTTTATTCATACGTTTATTTTGTACTCTAGTAATCACAGTTATAAAATATGGAGAGATGTTTCTTATATACATTTATTTACAACATGTGTTAATATATTCATTATATAAATGGAGGGTTTAATAACGCTGGTGAAGACCTACATTAACTTACACACTGACCAGCTCAGCCTCTTAACAGCTAATATTACTTAAACGACTAGTTTATTGTGCACTCATCCTGGGGTTCTCTGGAGGGTTATGCCTTGATAATGCTTAAAGCATTTTTATCCAAGAACCATGAGTAATTTTCTCCCTTAGATTATTCCTGACTGCCTTATGTTCCCCAGGAGCTATAATACTCCCAGTGGCTGAGAGTTTCCCCATGAATATAATAATAATCATCCCAGGTGCATGAAGCTGCTTTACCATACCTCACTGCGAAACTTGTATATTTACTAATACAGATCTATTTATTTCAGAGATTGCAATATCGTCTTGTGGTATCAAAGTAATCTGCATGATATAAAATGTTGATACAATCTCAAAATTTCAGATATCACTAACAATTAAGTAATCTGCAATTTACTGTATCGTGCAATAAAAAATTACGGTCTCGTCCATAACTATGTATGTATCCACACTTCTGCAGTGTTTATCGCTAAGTACTCCACACATAGTAAGCTGCCAGAAGTACTTGTCGCCTCTTTTTGTCAGTGAGAGTATCTGGTTGTTTATGGATGATATTGTTACCTCGATACTAGTCTTGCTTTACCTAATTGATTACAATGAACAAAGAATGAGTTTCTATCTGCACTCTTTTTCACTTCTGTTAATTCACTTGATGGATATTTTCTTCTATAATATTTAATTTTAAAATCGTATTTTTTTTCATTTATTGTTAGATAATATTTTATAAAAATATGTTTCCGTTGCTAGAACGTCTATTGTTTATTTAGGTCTCTTCTTCAGATCTCCATAAAACTTATGTTTTCCAATGAACCAAATTCTTTGTCTTCTACTTTCCTTAATAATTCCAGTTGCTCGACTCTTCTCTGCCAGCCGGGCTGTGCTTGTGACTTCTCGGAATCGATCATAATATCGATGTATTCCACTGATGATAGAGGGTTTGGCTTGAGAGCAATTTCAGACAAGCGTTCAAGCGACTTCTTCACTGATTCAATCGTCTCTAGAACCTCCAGCTGAAGTGAATTAAACTCATCTTGAATTTCTAAATACAGGTGCTCTGCTGGCAGACTTTGTTGAGCTTTCTGATAGCGCTTCCTCAGTTCATCAGTAGTTTTGTTCCTCTGCACCATTTGATAAACATCCTTGAATGGGAAGTTCTTGTGCATCGACCTGTTGCACTTTTGGGGGCAAACGAAGCAATCAGTATTTGTTGTTGCCCAGCAATTATATTTCGTAGTATCGTCAGCGAGAGGGAAATTTTCCTGGCATGTTCTGTTGCACAGTTGGCACTTTGTTATGTACTGGCCAGGTGGTATCTCAACTTGAATACATACTTCTTCTTTCACAGTGTAAGTTAAGTTATTATTGTTGTCTATGTCAGTTCTGTGCATATATACTACTGCTTTTTCTTTCTCTAATTTTGCCAGAGCGTTTAGACCAGCCAGGATTTCTGAATGCTTCCCCGCGATGTAAATTTGTAGCTGACCTTGTTCATTATGAACATAATTAGTCAAAAAAAGGTTTCTACTCACAGCTACATTTAGCTGTTTCAAAAACGCATTGAAGTTAGTTTCTCCCATCTGCCAGAACATTTCATCAAAATTACAGTTAATCTCCTTTTCGTAACTCTCATCTTCAGTAGCAGAACTTCTAACTACCTCACTGTTGCTAGCAAATAATGCAGAGTTATTAAACTTAAAGCATTTTTTGTATGGGATACCGGCTTCTTTTATTCCACTGAGAACTTGAGGTTGTTGCCCGTCAGCAAAAGTGAGTAACAGGAAAATGTTATCCTTAAAAGTCTTGCCAAATAGGGAGAGGATCTGGTCAAAAAAGAAGGTGTGTGCTGGAGTTAGCCGCGGTAGTGACGACTGAACCACTAGTCCTACACCATCAATATGATCAATACCACCAGTACCTTTTGTCGTGAATAATTTGTATAACTGATTAATGATTTGCTTGTCTCGCATCACTCCTGAGGTGTCACCAAACCCTGGAGTGTCAATTATGGTCAGGGTGTGAGGGTAGTTGGAGTCTTCTTGATGATGAATAGTGTAAAAAGTGATGCTATCGGTGTTATTGTCAGATATTAATTTGAAGCGGAAATCATCTTTCCAGTTAACACCATATATGTGGTTAATGATGCCATTGATCAGAGTTGTCTTTCCTGATCCTCTCGCCCCGACTAGTAAGATGACTTTTTCTTTAACATTATGTGTAGGTGTTCCAATTTCGTACTTCCTTATCAAATCTTCGTCTTTACAGATAACTAATTTTGGTTGAAGCGTGTAAATGCAAGGAGTTCCGACATGAACATTATTTGATGCAGCACATAATTTTTCTTTCAATATTTTGCTGTTCTCAGATTTTATAATACCATTTTCAGTCTGTACAGACATGTGATCACTGGGGTCGCTATCCACACTACATCCTGCAGCACCACAATGAGCAGCTACCTTGAATTTAGGAACATCATTTGCTGTAACTTCCGCCCTGTAAGAAAGTTCATCTGCATTTATTGTTGCTACTGTAATCCATTTGTTTGATTTTTCCTCCAACTGTGTTAGTATATAATGATGTATGTTACATTGTGAAGCAATGCATAGTGGTTTTGACCACTGTATTTCTGCAGTTGTTGGCGAGATTTGCCACACCTGTGGCTTTCCAGGAGGACTGGTTGGTCTAGTGTAGACTGTGGCTGTGTCACTGGTAGGACCCTCACCAGTTTCACATCTGCTCCGTACACGCACCTGGTAAGCACAATTGGCCTCAAGGTTTGGAATAATGAAGCTACGAGCATCGGGACCTGTTGTAAAGCTCACAGTGAGTCTGTCTGTATTGGCTTGTTGACAACTTATTTCATATTTTTGGACAGTTGAAGCCCCATATTCTGGTGCGGTCCAGTAAATGGTGATACTATTATGAGTACTTTCCTCAGTGTCAGCGTGAGGCATGCCAGGTGCAGAAGGTAGTTCATAATTCTCACATATGAGACGGCCACGTCTGTAACACTGTATATGAGCCTGACAGTTTAACGTATTAGAAAAGTCCACTGCCATTGCAAAGGCAAGTCCAGATCTTCCTTTATTAGAGACAAAGTAATTTCTAAATAGTACGGTCTTCTCCATCATGGACATATTATCATCCATGCAATTTTTCGATGAGGTGTCATCCAGGTTTTTCTTGTTGTCTATATGGTTACTTTCAGGATCATATTCATTTCTGTTATACATTTCCATTTTAGTAAGATGAGAGCTATTTTGTGGCAAAAGAATTCTGAAGCAGAGAATGTAGTCATTCTCTGGACTCAAGATCAATGATTCTAAATCACCAGGTTTCGTGGCACACTTTATCTCCGACAGTGTTTTGGTATATTCATTTACAAGTTTTACAAGTTTTTCCTTATCTTGAACCCAAGTGTCTAATTCATGGTAGCTGAATGGAGATGTCTCATTCTTCCGGAGAAGATCTGCCAAATGGGACTCCTCGACCCCACCGCCTCTGATGTTGGGTAACAACACTGACAGTTGTCTTTTGAGTTCACACTTGTGAGTTGTAATTAGTGATTTAAATTTAGATATTTCCTTTTGGAAGGCGCTAATTTCCTTTAGAACAGAAGAATTATATAAATCATTGCATCTGACAATCAGTTCATGGAACTCTTCAAAAACTTCTTCAATCTTACAAGTCAAATTTGCTTTAATATCACGAACTAATCTACTGGCTCTATCATCCAGAAGGGCTAGAGGATACAGCGTAACTTTGATTGGCACAGCCTTTTCTCCTTCCTCTCCTAACAGCTTCGGTAATTCCTCATAGATGCGAACAGCATCTTGGTAAGAGCAAGGATTTTCTGGTAGCCGAAAATCTCCATTAAATTTGCAAGTAAAATTCTCCACTTTTTCATTTTCACTTTCGGACATATCCATATTCACTTTACTCTTAATTTTGAGGAATGGTATTTTTTTCACCATGCAATGCAAATCACCATCAACCTCTTTAGTATGTGAAGAGGAGGAACGATCTTTCTCAAGAACAAAGAAAGCTTGAGCTCCATAAAGTATCCCAGTGACGACATGCGTGCCAGTCCCATGATTAAATACCCCTGGATGTTGTACTTTACTCTGACCAAGTTGTTCCATCGTCATCGTCTCCAACTTTGTGGTGCACTTGTACTGCAAAGTAACTCTTTCTTGCTTGTTAGAAGACTTCCTATTTTGTAGGTACTTCCCAGAGCCAGACACATCTAGCAGATCTCCGAGGAAACTGAGCTTCAAGTTGGCCCCTATTTCAAGAGCTGAGGCTTTGTCTTCCAGAGAGTCATTAGTAATTATGGAAAAATCTGAAGTTTCATGTGGCTGAACAACTTTTTCTTCAAGTGTTGATTTGTCCCAGAGAGTTATTCCCTGTATTAACTGGTCGTTCCTACAGTCATAGAGCATTCCAAGGTGGAAAGGACGACCAAGCGCAGGGACGCAGAGGGTTGTATTACTTGTAGGAATCATCTTTATCACTGTTGTTATTTAGGTGAAGTAATCAGAAAAAGGAACTTGTTGATGGTTCTGACACACTACTGAGGTAGTGACGAAAGTGTTTTCTTGATGGACCTATTATGGAAAAGACAGCGGCGCTGCTGAAGTTCCAGAAACATAAATCTGGCACTGATCTAGGAGTCTTCTGACGTTCCTAACACAGTAATCAGGCACTGACCTAGGAGTCTTCTGACGTTCCTGACAGAGTAATCAGGCACTGACCTAGGAGTCTTCTGACGTTCCTGACACACTAATCAGGCACTGATCTAGGAGTCTTCTGACGTTCCTGACACACTACTCAGGCACTGATCTAGGAGTCTTCTGACGTTCCTGACACTAATTAGGCACTGACGTGGGCTTCTTTTGACGTTCCCAATACACAAATCAGACAATGGCCGAGGAGCCTTCTGACGTTCCTGACATACAAATGAGGCGCTGACTTAGAAGTCTGCTGATGGTTCTGACACACTGATCAGGCTCTGACATGGCAGTCTTCTGACTCTCCTGCACTACTGAGGCAGCAACATGCAGCTCTGAAATGTAAAATACCAAATTTAGGCAAATGTATTTATTAGATGAATTATTTTTTTAAATCTATTTATTCATAAATTCATTATATTTTTTACTTTACTAATTTAATCATGTAAAGTCTAAATTGTACTCCTGACCTAATAAAAAACTTATATTGGACGTTGTAGGGGAAATTTTAAGAGCTGTTAAGTCGATACTATTATTTTAATTCTAAAAAAAAATAATATGAAACTCCTGTGGATTCCAGACAATTTAGTCCACCAATCAGTTTCTTAATTGGTTCATGCTAATTTAAAGGTTCAGTTGTATAGGTGATACTGTGTAGCGCTTCCCGCATGAACCATAACACTAGTAGAGTCCTGCACAACTCACACTGATTCTAAAATAAGCAAAATAATAATATATAGTGCCATCTACACAGCCGACAGTGACCTGAGGTCAACACCAGAGTGACCTGACCATTAGTACCCTCTGTCAGTCTAAGGCTTATTAAACTCATGGAAAGCACTAAACCAGTTTGGGTCATACAGGGATAACCACTCTCCCTAGAGGTGGATATCCGCCCTGGTCTATAATGCAAATTTCTATAACAAAATACTATTTCATTTTCACTGATACTTGACAAGTGTCTTATTAACTGTGTCCTCCCTGTCAGAGGACAGGATATATCTAGACGCTGCTGAAGTTAGACTCTTGATCAAATTATTATTATAAACCCGTAGGATTATACAGTGCCTGTGGGGGGGATATGGAAGGTATTCAGGCTTAATCCAGGGAACTGGAGCACAGATCCAATTCCCTAGATCAAGAGCCACTCACCAGCGTTAAGGAACCTTCCTTGAGGAGACTCTTAATCAAAGGAACTGCAGGTATCCTTTCTTTCCTTGGATTAAATGTAATTACCAGCCATTCCCCAACCCATGTGAGATCACAGCTTCATCTCTCCCCTATGAATATAACATTAAGTACAATTCTCACCTCACCTCTCAGCCAGCAGGATTGTCAGTCTGGACGAGCTGGCTGGGTTAATGGAGGCGTCACTAATAGTACACCTCGAGTATCCTCGCTACCCTCAACACTGAAGACTCCGGTATAGCACCTCCTTATCCTCAACGCCAGAGGGACCAGCTGTGCACTGAAGCTGAGTGCCAGTGGACCGAGCTTATATGCCCCAAAAAAAATCCAGTAACCGCTTCCTGACGGGAAGTCAGATAATGCGTGTTTTCGTTTTCTGATGCGATTCTTTGAGTCAGTTTCTGAACATTCCCGACCTATCAGCGGAAGTCCCTCGATGCCGATGAAGGGCTCTTGATCCACAAAAACGAATCTACCTTTCCTCACTTTGGATCGAATCTGACTGTCTCCCATTACCCTAGTCCTGTGTGGCCCCTACAGGTTTTAAGCATATTTTCACAGGGAGTGCTGTGGGTGTACAGGGAGTGCCGTGGGTGTACAGGGACTGTCGTGGGTGTGCAGGGACTGTCGTGGGTGTACAGGGACTGTCATGGGTGTACAGGGACTGTCGTGTGTGTACAGGGACTGTCGTGGGTGTGCAGGGACTGTCGTGGGTGTACAGGGACTGTCATGGGTGTACAGGGACTTTCGTGTGTGTAAAGGGACTGTCATGGGTGTACAGGGACTGTCGTGGGTGTGCAGGGACTGTTGTAGGTGTGCAGGGACTGTCGTGTGTGCGCAGGGAGTGCTGTGGGTGTACAGGGACTGTCGTGGGTGTACAGGGACTGTCGTGGGTGTACAGGGACTGTCGTGTGTGTACAGGGACTGTCGTGGGTGTACAGGGACTGTCGTGTGTGTACAGGTAAGGTTAGCCCAGACTAAATTTAAATAAATAAGGTCGCGATATACCACAGCAAATCACCTATAACAAAGATTCCC